>NW_024572991.1:0-25667 GCF_018153835.1 Drosophila eugracilis | reverse complement strand
ATAATAGAACTACTATAAGATGCGCTGGCATCCAAATATATACGTTCTGAATTTCAACTTTCTAATTCTAATAGTTCCTGAGATTTCAGCGATTTTAGGTTTTCGTGGGTATTAGAGTGGGCGTGGCGTGATCAGAAAAAAAGCAATTCGCATAAGGGCATCATAAAACCTTCATGATTAACCAAACTTTCTATCACTTATAGTTACCGAGAAATCAGCTTTTCTAGAAAATGCGAAAACCGGTCTTTTCAGCTTGGTGGGCGCACGGGTGGGTGTGGCCGGATAATAGTACCACTATAAGATGCGCTGGCATCCAAATATATACGTTCTGAATTTCAACTTTCTAATTCTAATAGTTCCTGAGATTTCAGTGATTTTAGTTTTTCGTGGGTATTAGAGTGGGCGTGGCGTGATCAGAAAAAAACAATTCGCATAAGGGGCATCATAAAAACCTACATGCTTAATGCGAACTTTCTATCACTTATAGTTACCGAGAAATCAGCTTTTCTAAAAAGTGCGAAACCCGTCTTTTCAGCTTGGTGGGCGCACGGGTGGGTGTGGCCGGATAATAGTACCACTATATGATGCGCTGGCATCCAAATATATACGTTCTGAATTTAAACTTTCTAACTCTAATAGTTCCTGAGATTTCAGCGAATTTAGTTTTTCGTGGGTATTAGAGTGGGCGCGGCGTGATCAGAAAAAATCAATTCGCATAAGGGGCATCATAAAAACCAACATGCTTAATTCGAACTTTCTATCACTTATATTTAATAAGAAATAAGCTTTTCTAAAATGTGCGAAAACGGTCTTTTTAGCTTGGTGGGCACATGGGTGGGTGTGACCGGATAACAGCACCACTATAAGATGCGCTGGCATCCAATATATACGTTCTGAATTTCAACTTTCTAACTCTAATAGTTCCTGAGATTTTAGCGATTTTAGGTTTTCGTGAATTGTGGGTATTAGAGTGGGCGTGGAGTGATCAGAACAAAAGAATTCGCTTAAGGGGCATCATAAAATTCTACATGATTAGCTAAACCTCTATCACTTATAGTTACCGAGAAATCAGCTTTTCTAGAAAATGCAAAAACTGTCTTTTGAGCTTGGTGGGCGCATGGGTGTGTGTGGCCGGATAATAGTACCACTATAAGATGCGCTAGCATCCAAATATATACGTTCTGAATTTCAACTTTCTAATTCTAATAGTTCCTGAGATTTCAGTGATTTTAGTTTTTCGTGGGTATTAGAGTGGGCGTGGCGTGATCAGAAAAAAAAATTCGCATAAGGGGCATCATAAAAAACTAAATGCTTAGTGCGAACTTTCTATCACTTATGGTTACCGAGAAATCAGCTTTTCTAAGAAAGTGCGAAAACCGTCCTTTTTAGCTTGGTGGGCACAGCTAGAGTTGGTGGCTGGGACCGGATAACAGCACCACTATAAGATGCGCTGGCATCCAAATATATACGTTCTGAATTTCAACTTTTTAACTCTAATAGTTCCTGAGATTTTAGCGATTTTAGGTTTTCGTGAATTGTGGGTATTAGAGTGGGCGTGGAGTGATCAGAACAAAGTAATTCGCTTAAGGGGCATCATAAAATTCTACATGATTAGCTGAACCTCTATCACTTATAGTTACCGAGAAATCAGCTTTTCTAGAAAATGCAAAAACTGTCTTTTGAGCATGGTGGGCGCATGGGTGAGTGTGGCCGGATAATAGTACCACTATAAGATGCGCTGGCATCCAAATATATACGTTCTGAATTTCAACTTTCTAACTCTAATAGTTCCTGAGATTTTAGCGATTTAAGGTTTTCGTGAATTGTGGGCATTAGAGTGGGCGTGGCGTGATCAGAAAAAATTAATTCGCATAAGGGGCATCATAAAAACCAACATGCCTAATTCGAACTTTCTATCACTTATATTTAATAAGAAATCAGCTTTTCTAAAAAATGCGAAAACCGTCTTTTGAGCTTGGTTGTCGCATGGGTGGGTGTGACCGGATAATAGTACCACCATAAGATGCGCTGGCATCCAAATATATACGTTCTGAATTTAAACTTTCTAATTCTAATAGTTCCTGAGATTTCAGAGAATTTAGTTTTTCGTGGGTATTAGAGTGGGCGTGGCGTGATCAGAAAATAATAATTCGCATAAGGGACATCATAAAAACCACCATGCTTAATTTGAACTTTCTATCACTTATATTTAATAAAAAATCAGCTTTTCTAAAATGTGCGAAAACCATCTTTTGAGCTTGGTAGTTGCATGGGTGGGTGTGGCCGGATTATAGTACCACTATAAGATGCGCTGGCATCCAAATATATACGTTCTGAATTTAAACTTTCTAACTCTAATAGTTCCTGAGATTTCAGCGAACCACTAGTATATATAGTACCACTATAAGATGCGCTGGCATCCAAATATATACGTTCTGAATTTCAACTTTCTAACTCTAATAGTTCCTGAGATTTTAGCGATTTAAGGTTTTCGTGAATTGTGGGCATTAGAGTGGGCGTGGCGTGATCAGAAAAAATTAATTCGCATAAGGGGCATCATAAAAACCAACATGCCTAATTCGAACTTTCTATCACTTATATTTAATAAGAAATCAGCTATTCTAAAAAATGCGAAAACCGTCTTTTGAGCTTGGTTGTCGCATGGGTGGGTGTGACCGGATAATAGTACCACCATTAGATGCGCTGGCATCCAAATATATACGTTCTGAATTTAAACTTTCTAATTCTAATAGTTCCTGAGATTTCAGCGATTTTAGTTTTTCGTGGGCATTAGAGTGGGCGTGGCGTGATCAGAAAGAAAAGCAATTCGCATAAGGGGCATCATAACAACCTACATGCTTAATCCGAACTTTCTATCACTTATAGTTACCGAGAAATCAGCTTTTCTAGAAAATGCGAAAACGGTCTTTTGAGCTTGGTGGGCGCATGGGTGTGTGTGGCCGGATAATAGTACCACTATAAGATGCGCTGGCATCCAAATATATACGTTCTGAATTTCAACTTTCTAATTCTAATAGTTCCTGAGATTTCAGTGATTTTAGTTTTTCGTGGGTATTAGAGTGGGCGTGGCGTGATCAGAAAAAAACAATTCGCATAAGGGGCATCATAAAAACCTACATGCTTAATGCGAACTTTCTATCACTTATGGTTACCGAGAAATCAGCTTTTCTAAAAAATGCGAAAACCGTCTTTTGAGCTTGGTGGGCGCATGGGTGGGTGTGGCCGGATAATACAACCACTATAAGATGCGCTGGCATCCAAATATATAAGTTCTGAATTTCAACTTTCTAATTCTAATAGTTCCTGAGATTTCAGCGATTTTAGTTTTTCGTGGGCATTAGAGTGGGCGTGGCGTGATCAGAAAATAATAATTCGCATAAGGGGCAACATAAAAACCTACATGCTTAATGCGGACTTTCTATCACTTATAGTTACCGAGAAATCAGCTTTTCTAAAAAGTGCGAAAACCGTCTTTTAAGCTTGGTGGGCGCATGGGTGGGTGTGGCCGGATAATAGTACCACTATAAGATGCGCTGGCATCCAAATATATACGTTCTGAATTTAAACTTTCTAACTCTAATAGTTCCTGAGATTTCAGCGAACCACTAGTATATATAGTACCACTATAAGATGCGCTAGCATCCAAATATATACGTTCTGAATTTCAACTTTCTAATTCTAATAGTTCCTGAGATTTCAGTGATTTTAGTTTTTCGTGGGTATTAGAGTGTGCGTGGCGTGATCAGAGAAAAACAATTCGCATAAGGGGCATCATAAAAACCTACATGCTTAATCCGAACTTTCTATCACTTATGGTTACCGAGAAATCAGCTTTTCTAAAAAATGCGAAAACCGTCTTTTGAGCTTGGTGGGCGCATGGGTGGGTGTGGCCGGATAATACAACCACTATAAGATGCGCTGGCATCCAAATATATACGTTCTGAATTTCAACTTTCTTATTCTAATAGTTCCTGAGATTTCAGCGATTTTAGTTTTTCGTGGGCATTAGAGTGGGCGTGGCGTGATCAGAGAAAAACAATTCGCATAAGGGGCATCATAAAAACCTACATGCTTAATCCGAACTTTCTATCACTTATAGTTACCGAGAAATCAGCTTTTCTAGAAAATGCGAAAACGGTCTTTTGAGCTTGGTGGGCGCATGGGTGTGTGTGGCCGGATAATAGTATCACTATAAGATGCGCTGGC
Organism: Drosophila eugracilis; assembly: GCF_018153835.1. Lineage (NCBI taxonomy): Eukaryota > Metazoa > Arthropoda > Insecta > Diptera > Drosophilidae > Drosophila > Drosophila eugracilis. Next base: position 21,440 of record NW_024572991.1, on the reverse strand, counting down.
ATCCAAATATATACGTTCTGAATTTCAACTTTCTAATTCTAATAGTTCCTGAGATTTCAGTGATTTTAGTTTTTCGTGGGTATTAGAGTGGGCGTGGCGTGATCAGAAAAAAACAATTCGCATAAGGGGCATCATAAAAACCTAAATGCTTAGTGCGAACTTTCTATCACTTATGGTTACCGAGAAATCAGCTTTTCTAGAAAGTGCGAAAACCGTCTTTTGAGCTTGGTGGGCACATGGGTGGGTGTGACCGGATAACAGCACCACTATAAGATGCGCTGGCATCCAAATATATATGTTCTGAATTTCAACTTTCTAACTCTAATAGTTCCTGAGATTTTAGCGATTTAAGGTTTTCGTGAATTGTGGGCTTTAGAGTGGGCGTGGCGTGATCAGAAAGAAAAGCAATTCGCATAAGGGGCATCGTAACAACCTACATGCTTAATCCGAACTTTCTATCACTTATAGTTACCGAGAAATCAGCTTTTCTAGAAAATGCGAAAACGGTCTTTTGAGCTTGGTGGGCGCATGCGTGTGGGTGGCCGGATAATAGTACCACTATAAGATGCGATAGCATCCAAATATATACGTTCTGAATTTCAACTTTCTTATTCTAATAGTTCCTGAGATTTCAGTGATTTTAGTTTTTCGTGGGTATTAGAGTGGGCGTGGCGTGATCAGAAAAAAACAATTCGCATAAGGGGCATCATAAAAACCTACATGCTTAATGCGAACTTTCTATCACTTATGGTTACCGAGAAATCAGCTTTTCTAAAAAATGCGAAAACCGTCTTTTGAGCTTGGTGGGCGCATGGGTGGGTGTGGCCGGATAATAGAACCACTATAAGATGCGCTGGCATCCAAATATATACGTTCTGAATTTCAACTTTCTAATTCTAATAGTTCCTGAGATTTCAGCGATTTTAGTTTTTCGTGGGCATTAGAGTGGGCGTGGCGTGATCAAAGAAAAACAATTCGCATAAGGGGCATCATAAAAACCTACATGCTTAATGCGAACTTTCTATCACTTATAGTTACCGAGAAATCAGCTTTTCTAAAAAATGCGAAAACCGTCTTTTAAGCTTGGTGGGCGCATGGGTGGGTGTGGCCGGATAATAGTACCACTATAAGATGCGCTGGCATCCAAATATATACGTTCTGAATTTAAACTTTCTATCTCTAATAGTTCCTGAGATTTCAGAGAATTTAGTTTTTCGTGGGTATTAGAGTGGGCGTGGCGTGATCAGAAAATAATAATTCGCATAAGGGACATCATAAAAACCACCATGCTTAATTTGAACTTTCTATCACTTATATTTAATAAAAAATCAGCTTTTCTAAAAAGTGCGAAAACCATCTTTTGAGCTTGGTAGCGCATGGGTGGGTGTGGCCGGATAATAGTACACTATAAGATGCCTGGCATCCAAATATATACGTTCTGAATTTAAACTTTCTAACTCTAATAGTTCCTGAGATTTCAGCGAACCACTAGTATATATAGTACCACTATAAGATGCGCTGGCATCCAAATATATACGTTCTGAATTTCAACTTTCTAACTCTAATAGTTCCTGAGATTTTAGCGATTTAAGGTTTTCGTGAATTGTTGGCATTAGAGTGGGCGTGGCGTGATCAGAAAAAATTAATTCGCATAAGGGGCATCATAAAAACCAACATGCCTAATTCGAACTTTCTATCACTTATAGTTACCGAGAAATCAGCTTTTCTAAAAAATGCGAAAACCGTCTTTTGAGCTTGGTTGTCGCATGGGTGGGTGTGACCGGATAATAGTACCACCATAAGATGCGCTGGCATCCAAATATATACGTTCTGAATTTAAACTTTCTAATTCTAATAGTTCCTGAGATTTCAGCGATTTTAGTTTTTCGTGGGCATTAGAGTGGGCGTGGCGTGATCAGAGAAAAACAATTCGCATAAGGGCATTATAAAAACCTACATGCTTAATGCGAACTTTCTATCACTTATAGTTACCGAGAAATCAGCTTTTCTAAAAAGTGCGAAAACCGTCTTTTAAGCTTGGTGGGCGCATGGGTGTGTGTGGCCGGATAATAGTACCACTATAAGATGCGCTAGCATCCAAATATATACGTTCTGAATTTCAACTTTCTAATTCTAATAGTTCCTGAGATTTCAGTGATTTTAGTTTTTCGTGGGTATTAGAGTGTGCGTGGCGTGATCAGAAAAAAACAATTCGCATAAGGGGCATCATAAAAACCTACATGCTTAATCCGAACTTTCTATCACTTATGGTTACCGAGAAATCAGCTTTTCTAAAAAATGCGAAAACCGTCTTTTGAGCTTGGTGGGCGCATGGGTGGGTGTGGCCGGATAATACAACCACTATAAGATGCGCTGGCATCCAAATATATACGTTCTGAATTTCAACTTTCTAATTCTAATAGTTCCTGAGATTTCAGCGATTTTAGTTTTTCGTGGGCATTAGAGTGGGCGTGGCGTGATCAGAAAAAAACAATTCGCATAAGGGGCATCATAAAAACCTACATGCTTAATGCGAACTTTCTATCACTTATAGTTACCGAGAAATCAGCTTTTCTAGAAAATGCGAAAACGGTCTTTTGAGCTTGGTGGGCGCATGGGTGTGTGTGGCCGGATAATAGTACCACTATAAGATGCGCTGGCATCCAAATATATACGTTCTGAATTTCAACTTTCTAATTCTAATAGTTCCTGAGATTTCAGTGATTTTAGTTTTTCGTGGGTATTAGAGTGGGCGTGGCGTGATCAGAAAAAACAATTCGCATAAGGGGCATCATAAAAACCTAAATGCTTAATTCGAACTTTCTATCACTTATGGTTACCGAGAAATCAGCTTTTCTAGAAAATGCGAAAAACCGTCTTTTGAGCTTGGTGGGCACATGGGTGGGTGTGACCGGATAACAGCACCACTATAAGATGCGCTGGCATCCAAATATATATGTTCTGAATTTCAACTTTCTAACTCTAATAGTTCCTGAGATTTTAGCGATTTTAGGTTTTCGTGAATTGTGGGCATTAGAGTGGGCGTGGCGTGATCAGAAAGAAATGCAATTCGCATAAGGGGCATCATAAAAACCTACATGCTTAATCCGAACTTTCTATCACTTATAGTTACCGAGAAATCAGCTTTTCTAGAAAATGCGAAAACGGTCTTTTGAGCTTGGTGGGCGCATGCGTGTGCGTGGCCGGATAATAGTACCACTATAAGATGCGCTAGCATCCAAATATATACGTTCTGAATTTCAACTTTCTAATTCTAATAGTTCCTGAGATTTCAGCGATTTTAGTTTTTCGTGGGTATTAGAGTGGGCGTGGCGTGATCAGAAAAAAACAATTCGCATAAGGGGCATCATAAAAACCTACATGCTTAATGCGAACTTTCTATCACTTATGGTTACCGAGAAATCAGCTTTTCTAAAAATGCGAAAACCGTCTTTTGAGCTTGGTGGGCGCATGGGTGGGTGTGGCCGGATAATGGAACCACTATAAGATGCGCTGGCATCCAAATATATACGTTCTGAATTTCAACTTTCTAATTCTAATAGTTCCTGAGATTTCAGCGATTTTAGTTTTTCGTGGGTATTAGAGTGGGCGTGGCGTGATCAGAAAAAAACAATTCGCATAAGGGGCATCATAAAAACCTACATGCTTAATGCGAACTTTCTATCACTTATAGTTACCGAGAAATCAGCTTTTCTAAAAAGTGCGAAAACCGTCTTTTGAGCTTGGTGGGCGCATGGGTGGGTGTGGCCGGATAATAGTACCACTATAAGATGCGCTGGCATCCAAATATATACGTTCTGAATTTAAACTTTCTAATTCTAATAGTTCCTGAGATTTCAGCGAATTTAGTTTTTCGTGGGTATTAGAGTGGGCGTGGCTTGATCGGAAAAAACAATTAGCATTGGGGGCATCATAAAAACCTACAATGCTTAATTCGAACTTTCTATCACTTATAGTTAATAAGAAATCAGCTTTTCTAAAAAGTGCGAAAACCATCTTTTGAGCTTGGTAGTTGCATGGGTGGGTGTGGCCGGATAATAGTACCACTATAAGATGCGCTGGCATCCAAATATATACGTTCTGAATTTAAACTTTCTAACTCTAATAGTTCCTGAGATTTCAGCGAATTATAATTTTAAGATGCGCTGGCATAAACGTTGTCCTAATTGAGATTTTAGTTTTTCGGATTTGCATTAGAGTGGGCGTGGCGTGATCAGAAAAAATTAATTCGCATAAGGGGCATCATAAAAACCTACATGCTTAATTCGAACTTTCTATCACTTATATTTAATAAGAAATCAGCTTTTCTAAAAAATGCGAAAACCGTCTTTTGAGCTTGGTTGGCGCATGGGTGGGTGTGACCGGATAATAGTACCAGAATAAGATGCGCTGGCATCCAAATATATACGTTCTGAATTTCAACTTTCTAACTCTAATAGTTCCTGAGATTTCAGCGATTTTAGGTTTTTCGTGGGATTAGAGTGGGCGTGGCGTGATCAGAAAAAAAACAATTCGCATAAGGGCATTATAAAAACCTACATGCTTAATGCGAACTTTCTATCACTTATAGTTACCGAGAAATCAGCTTTTCTAAAAAGTGCGAAAACCGTCTTTTAAGCTTGGTGGGCGCATGGGTGTGTGTGGCCGGATAATAGTACCTTTATAAGATGCGCTAGCATCCAAATATATACGTTCTGAATTTCAACTTTCTAATTCTAATAGTTCCTGAGATTTCAGTGATTTTAGTTTTTCGTGGGTATTAGAGTGGGCGTGGCGTGATCAGAAAAAAACAATTCACATAAGGGGCATCATAAAAACCTACATGCTTAATCCGAACTTTCTATCACTTATGGTTACCGAGAAATCTGCTTTTCTAAAAAATGCGAAAACCGTCTTTTGAGCTTGGTGGGCGCATGGGTGGGTGTGGCCGGATAATAGTACCACTATAAGATGCGCTGGCATCCAAATATATACGTTCTGAATTTCAACTTTCTAATTCTAATAGTTCCTGAGATTTCAGCGATTTTAGTTTTTCGTGGGCATTAGAGTGGGCGTGGCGTGATCAGAAAAAAACAATTCGCATAAGGGGCATCATAAAAACCTACATGCTTAATCCGAACTTTCTATCACTTATAGTTACCGAGAAATCAGCTTTTCTAGAAAATGCGAAAACGGTCTTTTGAGCTTGGTGGGCGCATGGGTGTGTGTGGCCGGATAATAGTACCACTATAAGATGCGCTGGCATCCAAATATATACGTTCTGAATTTCAACTTTCTAATTCTTATAGTTCCTGAGATTTCAGTGATTTTAGTTTTTCGTGGGTATTAGAGTGGGCGTGGCGTGATCAGAAAAAAACAATTCGCATAAGGGGCATCATAAAAACCTGAATGCTTAGTGCGAACTTTCTATAACTTATGGTTACCGAGAAATCAGCTTTTCTAGAAAGTGCGAAAACCGTCTTTTGAGCTTGGTGGGCACATGGGTGGGTGTGACCGGATAACAGCACCACTATAAGATGCGCTGGCATCCAAATATATACGTTCTGAATTTCAACTTTCTAACTCTAATAGTTCCTGAGATTTCAGCGATTTTAGGTTTTTGTGAATTGTGGGTATTAGAGTGGGCGTGGAGTGATCAGAACAAAATAATTCGCTTAAGGGGCATCATAAAAACCTACATGATTAGCCGAACTTTCTATCACTTATAGTTACCGAGAAATCAGCTTTTCTAGAAAATGCAAAAACTGTCTTTTGAGCATGGTGGGCGCATGAGTGAGTGTGGCCGGATAATAGTACCACTATAAGATGCGCTGGCATCCAAATATATATGTTCTGAATTTCAACTTTCTAACTGTAATAGTTCCTGAGATTTTAGCGATTTAAGGTTTTCGTAAATTGTGGGCTTTAGAGTGGGCGTGGCGTGATCAGAAAAAAAAGCAATTCGCATAAGGGGCATCATAACAACCTACATGCTTAATCGGAACTTTCTATCACTTATAGTTACCGAGAAATCAGCTTTTCTAGAAAATGCGAAAACGGTCTTTTGAGCTTGGTGGGCGCATGCGTGTGGGTGGCCGGATAATAGTACCACTATAAGAGGCGCTAGCATCCAAATATATACGTTCTGAATTTCAACTTTCTTATTCAAATAGTTCCTGAGATTTCAGTGATTTTAGTTTTTCGTGGGTATTAGAGTGGGCGTGGCGTGATCAGAAAAAAACAATTCGCATAAGGGGCATCATAAAATCCTACATGCTTAATGCGAACTTTCTATCACTTATGGTTACCGAGAAATCAGCTTTTCTAAAAAATGCGAAAACCGTCTTTTGAGCTTGGTGGGCGCATGGGTGGGTGTGGCCGGATAATAGAACCACTATAAGATGCGCTGGCATCCAAATATATACGTTCTGAATTTCAACTTTCTAATTCTAATAGTTCCTGAGATTTCAGCGGTTTTAGTTTTTCGTCGGCATTAGAGTGGGCGTGGCGTGATCAAAGAAAAACAATTCGCATAAGGGGCATCATAAAAACCTACATGCTTAATGCGAACTTTCTATCACTTATAGTTACCGAGAAATCAGCTTTTCTAAAAAGTGCGAAAACCGTCTTTTGAGCTTGGTGGGCGCATGGGTGGGTGTGGCCGGATAATAGTACCACTATAAGATGCGCTGGCATCCAAATATATACGTTCTGAATTTAAACTTTCTAACTCTAATAGTTCCTGAGATTTCAGAGAATTTAGTTTTTCGTGGGTATTAGAGTGGGCGTGGCGTGATCAGAAAATAATAATTCGCATAAGGGACATCATAAAAACCACCATGCTTAATTTGAACTTTCTATCATTTATATTTAATAAAAAATCAGCTTTTCTAAAATGTGCGAAAACCATCTTTTGAGCTTGGTTGTCGCATGGGTGGGTGTGGCCGGATAATAGTACCACTATAAGATGCGCTGGCATCCAAATATATACGTTCTGAATTTAAACTTTCTAACTCTAATAGTTCCTGAGATTTCAGCGAACCACTAGTATATATAGTACCACTATAAGATGCGCTGGCATCCAAATATATACCTTCTGAATTTCAACTTTCTAACTCTAATAGTTCCTGAGATTTTAGCGATTTAAGGTTTTCGTGAATTGTGGGCATTAGAGTGGGCGTGGCGTGATCAGAAAAAATTAATTCGCATAAGGGGCATCATAAAAACCAACATGCCTAATTCGAACTTTCTATCACTTATATTTAATAAGAAATCAGCTTTTCTAAAAAATGCGAAAACCGTCTTTTGAGCTTGGTTGTCGCATGGGTGGGTGTGACCGGATAATAGTACCACCATAAGATGCGCTGGCATCCAAATATATACGTTCTGAATTTAAACTTTCTAATTCTAATAGTTCTTGAGATTTCAGCGATTTTAGTTTTTCGTGGGCATTAGAGTGGGCGTGGCGTGATCAGAGAAAAACAATTCGCATAAGGGGCATTATAAAAACCTACATGCAATCGAACTTTCTATCACTTATAGTTACCGAGAAATCAGCTTTTCTAGAAAATGCGAAAACCGTCTTTTGAACTTGGTGGGCGCATGGGTGTGTGTGGCCGGATAATAATACCACTATAAGATGCGCTGGCATCCAAATATATACGTTCTGAATTTAAACTTTCTAATTCTAATAGTTCCTGAGATTTCTGCGATTTTAGTTTTTCGTGGGCATTAGAGTGGGCGTGGCGTGATCAGAGAAAAACAATTCGCATAAGGGGCATTCGAACTTTCTATCACTTATAGTTAATAAGAAATCAGCTTTTCTAGAAAATGCGAAAACCATCTTTTAAACTTGGTGGGCCCATGGGTGGGGTTGGCCGGATAATAGTACCACTATAAGATGCGCTGGCATCCAAATATATACGTTCTGAATTTCAACTTTCTAATTCTAATAGTTCCTGAGATTTCAGAGATTTTAGTTTTTCGTGGGCATTAGAGTGGGCGTGGCGTGATCAGAGAAAAACAATTCGCATAAGGGGCATCATAAAAACCAACATGCTTATTGCGAACTTTCTATCACTTATAGTTACCGAGAAATCAGCTTTTCTAAAAAATGCGAAAACCGTCTCTTGAGCTTGGTAGGCGTATGGGTGGGGTTGGCCGAATAATAATACCACTATAAGATGCGCTGCCATCCAAATATATACGTTCTGAATTTCAACTTTCTAATTCTAATAGTTCCTGAGATTTCAGAGATTTTAGTTTTTCGTGGGCATTAGAGTGGGCGTGGCGTGATCACAGAAAAACAATTCGCATAAGGGACATCATAAAAACCACCATGCTTAATTCGAACTTTCTATCACTTATAGTTACTAAGAAATCAGCTTTTCTAGAAAATGCGAAAACCATCTTTTAAACTTGGTGGGCCCATGGGTGGGGTTGGCCGGATAATAGTACCACTATAAGATGCGCTGGCATCCAAATATATACGTTCTGAATTTCAACTTTCTAATTCTAATAGTTCCTGAGATTTCAGCGATTTTAGTTTTTCGTGGGCATTAGAGTGGGCGTGGCGTGATCAGAGAAAAACAATTCGCATAAGGGGCATCATAAAAACCTACATGCTTAATGCGAACTTTCTATCACTTATAGTTACCGAGAAATCAGCTTTTCTAAAAAGTGCGGAAACCGTCTTTTAAGCTTGATGGGCGCATGGGTGGGTGTGGCCGGATAATAGTACCACTATAAGATGCGCTGGCATCCAAATATATACGTTCTGAATTTCAAACTTTCTAACTCTAATAGTTCCTGAGATTTTAGCGATTTTAGGTTTTCGTGAATTGTGGGTATTAGAGTGGGCGTGGAGTGATCAGAACAAAAGAATTCGCTTAAGGGGCATCATAAAAACCTACATGATTAGCTGAACCTCTATCACTTATAGTTACCGAGAAATCAGCTTTTCTAGAAAATGCAAAAACTGTCTTTTGAGCTTGGTTGTCGCATGGGTGGGTGTGACCGGATAATAGTACCACCATAAGATGCGCTGGCATCCAAATATATACGTTCTGAGTTTAAACTTTCTAACTCTAATAGTTCCTGAGATTTCAGCGAATTTAGTTTTTCGTTGGTTTTAGAGTGGGCGTGGCGTGATCAGAAAAAAACAATTCGCATAAGGGGCATCATAAAAACCAACATGCTTAATCCGAACTTTCTATCACTTATAGTTAATAAGAAATCAGCTTTTCTAGAAAATGCGAAAACCATCTTTTGAACTTGGTGGGCCCATGGGTGGGGTTGGCCGAATAATAATACCACTATAAGATGCGCTGGCATCCAAATATATACGTTCTGAATTTCAACTTTCTAATTCTAATAGTTCCTGAGATTTCAGAGATTTTAGTTTTTCGTGGGCATTAGAGTGGGCGTGGCGTGATCAGAGAAAAACAATTCGCATAAGGGGCATCATAAAAACCAACATGCTTAATGCGAACTTTCTATCACTTATAGTTACCGAGAAATCAGCTTATCTAAAAAATGCGAAAACCGTCTTTTGAGCTTGGTTGTCGCATGGGTGGGTGTGACCGGATAATAGTACCACCATAAGATGCGCTGGCATCCAAATATATACGTTCTGAATTTCAACTTTCTAATTCTAATAGTTCCTGAGATTTCAGAGATTTTAGTTTTTCGTGGGTATTAGAGTAGGCGTGGCGTGATCAGAAAAAAAACAGTTTGCATAAGGGGCATCATAAAAACCAACATGCTTATTGCGAACTTTCTATCACTTATAGTTACCGAGAAATCAGCTTTTCTAAAAAATGCGAAAACCGTCTTTTGAGCTTGGTTGTCGCATGGGTGGGTGTGACCGGATAATAGTACCACCATAAGATGCGCTGGCATCCAAATATATACGTTCTGAATTTAAACTTTCTAACTCTAATAGTTCCTGAGATTTCAGCGAATTTAGTTTTTCGTTGGTTTTAGAGAAGGCGTGGCGTGATCAGAAAAAAACAATTCGCATAAGGGGCATCATAACAACCTACATGCTTAATCCGAACTTTCTATCACTTATAGTTACCGAGAAATCAGCTTTCTAACTTTAATAGTTCCTCAGATTTTAGCGATTTTAGGTTTTCGTGAATTGTGGGTATTAGAGTGGGCGTGGAGTGATCAGAACAAAAGAATTCGCTTAAGGGGCATCATAAAAACCTACATGATTAGCTGAACCTCTATCACTTATAGTTACCGAGAAATCAGCTTTTCTAGAAAATGCAAAAACTGTCTTTTGAGCATGGTGGGCGCATGGGTGAGTGTGGCCGGATAATAGTACCACTATAAGATGCGCTGGCATCCAAATATATACGTTCTGAATTTCAACTTTCTAACTCTAATAGTTCCTGAGATTTTAGCGATTTAAGGTTTTCGTGAATTGTGGGCATCAGAGTGGGCGTGGCGTGATCAGAGAAAAACAATTCGCATAAGGGGCATCATAAAAACCTACATGCTTAATGCGAACTTTCTATCACTTATAGTTACCGAGAAATCAGCTTTTCTAAAAAATGCGAAAACCGTCTTTTGAGCTTGGTGGGCGCATGGGTGGGTGTGGCCGGATAATAGTACCACTATAAGATGCGCTGGCATCCAAATATATACGTTCTGAATTTCAACTTTCTAATTCTAATAGTTCCTGAGATTTCAGCGATTTTAGTTTTTCGTGAATTTGGGCATTAGAGTGGGCGTGGCGTGATCAGAAAAAAACAATTCGCATAAGGGGCATCATAACAACCTACATGCTTAATCCGAACTTTCTATCACTTATAGTTACCGAGAAATCAGCTTTTCTAGAAAATGCAAAAACTGTCTTTTGAGCATGGTGGGCGCATGGGTGAGTGTGGCCGGATAATAGTACCACTATAAGATGCGCTGGCATCCAAATATATACGTTCTGAATTTCAACTTTCTAACTCTAATAGTTCCTGAGATTTTAGCGATTTAAGGTTTTCGTGAATTGTGGGCATTAGAGTGGGCGTGGCGTGATCAGAAAAAAAAGCAGTTTGCATAAGGGGCATCATAAAAACCAACATGCTTAATCCGAACTTTCTATCACTTATAGTTACCGAGAAATCAGCTTTTCTAGAAAATGCGAAAACCGTCTTTTTGGTGGGCGCATGGGTGGGTGTGGCCGGATAATAGTACCACTATAAGATGCGCTGGCATCCAAATATATACGTTCTGAATTTAAACTTTCTAACTCTAATAGTTCCTGAGATTTCAGCGATTTTAGTTTTTCGTGATTGTGGATTAGAGTGGGCGTGGCGTGATCAGAAAAAAACAATTCGCATAAGGGGCATCATAAAAACCAACATGCTTAATTCGAACTTTCTATCACTTATATTTAATGAAAAATCAGCTTTTCTAAAATGTGCGAAAACCATCTTTTGAGCTTGGTAGGCGCCGGATAATAGTACCACTATAAAATGCGCTGGCATCCAAATATATACGTTCTGAATTTAAACTTTCTAACTCTAATAGTTCCTGAGATTTCAGTGAATTTAGTTTTTCGTGGGTATTAGAGTGGGCGTGGCGTGATCAGAAAAAAAAACAGTTTGCATAAGGGGCATCATAAAAACCAACATGCTTAATCCGAACTTTCTATCACTTATAGTTACCGAGAAATCAGCTTTTCTAGAAAATGCGAAAACCGTCTTTTAAGCTTGGTGGGCGCATGGGTGGGTGTGGCCGGATAATAGAACCACTATAAGATGCGCTGGCATCCAAATATATACGTTCTGAATTTCAACTTTCTAATTCTAATAGTTCCTGAGATTTCAGCGATTTTAGTTTTTCGTGATTTTTGGGCATAAGAGTGGGGGTGGCGTGATCAGAAAAAAACAACTCACATAAGGGGCATCATAAAAACCTACATGATTAGCTGAACCTCTATCACTTATAGTTACCGAGAAATCAGCTTTTCTAGAAAATGCAAAAACTGTCTTTTGAGCATGGTGGGCGCATGGGTGAGTGTGGCCGGATAATAGTACCACTATAAGATGCGCTGGCATCCAAATATATACGTTCTGAATTTCAACTTTCTAACTCTAATAGTTCCTGAGATTTTAGCGATTTAAGGTTTTCGTGAATTGTGGGCATCAGAGTGGGCGTGGCGTGATCAGAGAAAAACAATTCGCATAAGGGGCATCATAAAAACCTACATGCTTAATGCGAACTTTCTATCACTTATAGTTACCGAGAAATCAGCTTTTCTAAAAAATGCGAAAACCGTCTTTTAAGCTTGGTAGGCGCATGGGTGGGTGTGGCCGGATAATAGTACCACTATAAGATGCGCTGGCATCCAAATATATACGTTCTGAATTTAAACTTTCTAACTCTAATAGTTCCTGAGATTTCAGCGAATTTAGTTTTTCGTGGGTATTAGAGTGGGCGTGGCGTGATCAGAAAAAAATAATTCGCATAAGGGACATCATAAAAACCACCATGCTTAATTCGAACTTTCTATCACTTATATTTAATAAAAAATCAGCTTTTCTAAAATGTGCGAAAACCATCTTTTGAGCTTGGTAGGCGCATGGGTGGGTGTGGCCGGATAATAGTACCACTATAAGATGCGCTGGCATCCAAATATATACGTTCTGAATTTAAACTTTCTAACTCTAATAGTTCCTGAGATTTCAGTGAATTTAGTTTTTCGTGGGTATTAGAGTGGGCGTGGCGTGATCAGAAAAAAAAACAGTTTGCATAAGGGGCATCATAAAAACCAACATGCTTAATCCGAACTTTCTATCACTTATAGTTAATAAGAAATCAGCTTTTCTAGAAAATGCGAAAACCATCTTTTGAACTTGGTGGGCGCATGGGTGTGTGTGGCCGGATAATAGTACCACTATAAGATGCGCTGGCATCCAAATATATACGTTCTGAATTTCAATTTTCTAACTCTAATAGTTCCTGAGATTTTAGCGATTTTAGGTTTTCGTGAATTATGGGCATTAGAGCGGGCGTGGCGTGATCAGAACAAAAACAATTTGCATAAGGGGCATCATAACAACCTACATGCTTAATCCGAATTAATAGTACCACTATAAGATGCGCTGGCATCCAAATATATACATACTGAATTTCAACTTTCTAACTATAATAGTTCCTGAGATCTTAGCGATTTTAGTTTTTCGTGAATTGTGGGCATTAGAGTGGGCGTGGCGTGATCAGAAAAAAACAACTCACATAAGGGGCATCATAAAAACCTACATGCTTAATCCGAACTTTCTATCACTTATAGTTACCGAGAAATCACCTTTTCTAGAAAATGCGAAAATCGTCTTTTGAGCTTGGTGGGCGCATGGGTATGTGTGGCCGGATAATAGTACCACTATAAGATGCGCTGGCATCCAAATATATACGTTCTGTATTTCAACTTTCTAACTCTAATAGTTCCTGAGATTTTAGCGATTTTAGGTTTTCGTGAATTGTGGGCATTAGAGCGGTCGTGATCAGAAAAAAAACAATTCGCATAAGGGGCATCATAAAAACCTACATGCTTAATCCGAACTTTCTATTACTTATAGTTACCGAGAAATCAGCTTTTCTAGAAAATGCGAAAACCGTCTTTTGAGCTTGGTGGGCGCATCCAAATATATACGTTCTGAATTTCAACTTTCCTAACTCTAATAGTTCCTGAGATTTTAGCGGATTTTAGGGTTTCGTGAATTGTGGCATTAGAGTGGGCGTGGCGTGATCAAAAAAAAACAACTCACATAAGGGGCATCATAAAAACCTACATGCTTAATCCGAACTTTCTATCACTTATAGTTACCGAGAAATCAGCTTTTCTAGAAAATGCGAAAACCGTCTTTTGAGCTTGGTGGGCGCATGGGTGTGTGTGGCCGGATAATAGTACCACCATAAGATGCGCTGGCATCCAAATATATACGTTCTGAATTTCAACTTTCTAACTCTAATAGTTCCTGAGATTTTAGCGATTTTAGTTTTTCGTGAATTGTGGGCATTAGAGTGGGCGTGGCGTGATCAGAAAAAAACAACTCACATAAGGGGCATCATAAAAACCTACATGCTTAATCCGAACTTTCTATCACTTATAGTTACCGAGAAATCAGCTTTTCTAGAAAATGCGAAAACCGTCTTTTGAGCTTGGTGGGCGCATGGGTGTGTGTGGCCGGATAATAGTACCACTATAAGATGCGCTGGCATCCAAATATATACGTTCTGAATTTCAACTTTCTAACTCTAATAGTTCCTGAGATTTTAGCGATTTTAGGTTTTCGTGAATTGTGGGCATTAGAGCGGGCGTGGCGTGATCAGAAAAAAAAAATTCGCATAAGGGGCATCATAAAAACCTACATGCTTAATCCGAACTTTCTATCACTTATAGTTACCGAGAAATCAGCTTTTCTAGAAAATGCGAAAACCGTCTTTTGAGCTTGGTGGGCGCATGGGTGTGTGTGGCCGGATAATAGTACCACCATAAGATGCGCTGGCATCCAAATATATACGTTCTGAATTTCAACTTTTTAACTCTAATAGTTCCTGAGATTTTAGCGATTTTAGTTTTTCGTGAATTGTGGCATTAGAGTGGGCGTGGCGTGATCAGAAAAAAACAACTCACATAAGGGGCATCATAAAAACCTACATGCTTAATCCGAACTTTCTATCACTTATAGTTACCGAGAAATCAGCTTTTCTAGAAAATGCGAAAACCGTCTTTTGAGCTTGGTGGGCGCATGGGTGTGTGTGGCCGGATAATAGTACCACTATAAGATGCGCTGGCATCCAAATATATACGTTCTGAATTTCAACTTTCTAACTCTAATAGTTCCTGAGATTTTAGCGATTTTAGGTTTTCGTGAATTGTGGGCATTAGAGTGGGCGTGGCGTGATCAGAAAAAAACAACTCACATAAGGGGCATCATAAAAACCTACATGCTTAATCCGAACTTTCTATCACTTATAGTTACCGAGAAATCAGCTTTTCTAGAAAAAGCGAAAACCGTCTTTTGAGCTTGGTGGGCGCATGGGTGTGTGTGGCCGGATAATAGTACCACCATAAGATGCGCTGGCATCCAAATATATACGTTCTGAATTTCAACTTTCTAATTCTAATAGTTCCTGAGATTTTAGCGATTTTAGGTTTTCGTGAATTATGGGCATTAGAGTGGGCGTGGCGTGATCAGAAAAAAACAACTCACATAAGGGGCATCATAAAAACCTACATGCTTAATCCGAACTTTCTATCACTTATAGTTACCGAGAAATCAGCTTTTCTAGAAAATGCGAAAACCGTCTTTTGAGCTTGGTGGGCGCATGGGTGTGTGTGGCCGGATAATAGTACCACTATAAGATGCGCTGGCATCCAAATATATACGTTCTGAATTTCAACTTTCTAACTCTAATAGTTCCTGAGATTTTAGCGATTTTAGTTTTTCGTGAATTGTGGGCATTAGAGTGGGCGTGGCGTGATCAGAAAAAAAACAATTCACATAAGGGGCATCATAAAAACCTACATGCTTAATCCGAACTTTCTATCACTTATAGTTACCGAGAAATCAACTTTTCTAGAAAATGCGAAAACCGTCTTTTGAGCTTGGTGGGCGCATGGGTGTGTGTGGCCGGATAATAGTACCACTATAAGTTGCGCTGCAAATATTTACGTTCTGAATTTCAACTTTCTAACTCTAATAGTTCCTGAGATTTTAGCGATTTTAGGTTTTCGTGAATTGTGGGCATTAGAGTGGGCGTGGCGTGATCAGAAAAAAACAACTCACATAAGGGGCATCATAAAAACCTTACATGCTTAATCCGAACTTTCTATCACTTATAGTTACCGAGAAATCAGCTTTTCTAGAAAAAGCGAAAAACCGTCTTTTGAGCTTGGTGGGCGCATGGGTGTGTGTGGCCGGATAATAGTACCACTATAAGATGCGCTGGCATCCAAATATATACGTTCTGAATTTCAACTTTCTAACTCTAATAGTTCCTGAGATTTTAGCGATTTTAGTTTTTCGTGAATTGTGGGCATTAGAGTGGGCGTGGCGTGATCAGAAAAAAAACAATTCGCATAAGGGGCATCATAAAAACCTACATGCTTAATGCGAACTTTCTATCACTTACAGTTACCGAGAAATCAGCTTTTCTAGAAAATGCGAAAACCGTCTTTTGAGCTTGGTGGGCGCATCCAAATATATACGTTCTGAATTTCAATTTCCTAACTCTAATAGTTCCTGAGATTTTAGCGATTTTAGGGTTTCGTGAATTGTGGGCATTAGAGTGGGCGTGGCGTGATCAGAAAAAAACAACTCACATAAGGGGCATCATAAAAACGTACATGCTTAATCCGAACTTTCTATCACTTATAGTTACCGAGAAATCAGCTTTTCTAGAAAATGCGAAAACCGTCTTTTGAGCTTGGTGGGCGCATGGGTGTGTGTGGCCGGATAATAGTACCACCATAAGATGCGCTGGCATCCAAATATATACGTTCTGAATTTCAACTTTCTAATTCTATTAGTTCCTGAGATTTCAGCGATTTTAGTTTTTCGTGGTTATTAGAGTGGGCGTGGCGTGATCAGAAAAAAACAACTCACATAAGGGGCATCATAAAAACCTACATGCTTAATCCGAACTTTCTATCACTTATAGTTACCGAGAAATCAGCTTTTCTAGAAAATGCGAAAACCGTCTTTTGAGCTTGGTGGGCGCATGGGTGTGTGTGGCCGGATAATAGTACCACTATAAGATGCGCTGGCATCCAAATATATACGTTCTGAATTTCAACTTTCTAACTCTAATAGTTCCTGAGATTTTAGCGATTTTAGTTTTTCGTGAATTGTGGGCATTAGAGTGGGCGTGGCGTGATCAGAAAAAAACAACTCACATAAGGGGCATCATAAAAACCTACATGCTTAATCCGAACTTTCTATCACTTATAGTTACCGAGAAATCAGCTTTTCTAGAAAATGCGAAAACCGTCTTTTGAGCTTGGTGGGCGCATGGGTGTGTGTGCCGGATAATAGTACCACCATAAGATGCGCTGGCATCCAAATATATACGTTCTGAATTTCAACTTTCTAACTCTAATAGTTCCTGAGATTTTAGCGATTTTAGGTTTTCGTGAATTGTGGGCATTAGAGTGGGCGTGGCGTGATCAGAAAAAAACAACTCACATAAGGGGCATCATAAAAACCTACATGCTTAATCCGAACTTTCTATCACTTATAGTTACCGAGAAATCAGCTTTTCTAGAAAATGCGAAAACCGTCTTTTGAGCTTGGTGGGCGCATCCAAATATATACGTTCTGAATTTCAATTTCCTAACTCTAATAGTTCCTGAGATTTTAGCGATTTTAGGGTTTCGTGAATTGTGGGCATTAGAGTGGGCGTGGCGTGATCAGAAAAAAACAACTCACATAAGGGGCATCATAAAAACGTACATGCTTAATCCGAACTTTCTATCACTTATAGTTACCGAGAAATCAGCTTTTCTAGAAAAAGCGAAAACCGTCTTTTGAGCTTGGTGGGCGCATGGGTGTGTGTGGCCGGATAATAGTACCACCATAAGATGCGCTGGCATCCAAATATATACGTTCTGAATTTCAACTTTCTAATTCTATTAGTTCCTGAGATTTCAGCGATTTTAGTTTTTCGTGGTTATTAGAGTGGGCGTGGCGTGATCAGAAAAAAACAACTCACATAAGGGGCATCATAAAAACCTACATGCTTAATCCGAACTTTCTATCACTTATAGTTACCGAGAAATCAGCTTTTCTAGAAAAAGCGAAAACCGTCTTTTGAGCTTGGTGGGCGCATGGGTGTGTGTGGCCGGATAATAGTACCACTATAAGATGCGCTGGCATCCAAATATATACGTTCTGAATTTCAACTTTCTAACTCTAATAGTTCCTGAGATTTTAGCGATTTTAGTTTTTCGTGAATTGTGGGCATTAGAGTGGGCGTGGCGTGATCAGAAAAAAAACAATTCGCATAAGGGGCATCATAAAAACCTACATGCTTAATGCGAACTTTCTATCACTTACAGTTACCGAGAAATCAACTTTTCTAGAAAATGCGAAAACCGTCTTTTGAGCTTGGTGGGCGCATCCAAATATATACGTTCTGAATTTCAATTTCCTAACTCTAATAGTTCCTGAGATTTTAGCGATTTTAGGGTTTCGTGAATTGTGGGCATTAGAGTGGGCGTGGCGTGATCAGAAAAAAACAACTCACATAAGGGGCATCATAAAAACGTACATGCTTAATCCGAACTTTCTATCACTTATAGTTACCGAGAAATCAGCTTTTCTAGAAAATGCGAAAACCGTCTTTTGAGCGCATGGGTGGGCGGATAATAACCAATATGCCTATATACGTTCTGAATTTCAATTTCCTAACTCTAATAGTTCCTGAGATTTTAGCGATTTTAGGGTTTCGTGAATTGTGGGCATTAGAGTGGGCGTGGCGTGATCAGAAAAAAACAACTCACATAAGGGGCATCATAAAAACGTACATGCTTAATCCGAACTTTCTATCACTTACAGTTACCGAGAAATCAGCTTTTCTAGAAAATGCGAAAACCGTCTTTTGAGCTTGGTGGGCGCATCCAAATATATACGTTCTGAATTTCAATTTCCTAACTCTAATAGTTCCTGAGATTTTAGCGATTTTAGGGTTTCGTGAATTGTGGGCATTAGAGTGGGCGTGGCGTGATCAGAAAAAAACAACTCACATAAGGGGCATCATAAAAACGTACATGCTTAATCCGAACTTTCTATCACTTATAGTTACCGAGAAATCAGCTTTTCTAGAAAATGCGAAAACCGTCTTTTGAGCTTGGTGGGCGCATGGGTGTGTGTGGCCGGATAATAGTACCACTATAAGATGCGCTGGCATCCAAATATATACGTTCTGAATTTCAACTTTCTAACTCTAATAGTTCCTGAGATTTCAGCGATTTTAGTTTTTCGTGGGTATTAGAGTGGGCGTGGCGTGATCAGAAAAAAACAATTCGCATAAGGGGCATCATAAAAACCAACATGCTTAATCCGAACTTTCTATCACTTATAGTTACCGAGAAATCAGCTTTTCTAGAAAATGCGAAAACCGTCTTTTGAGCTTAGTGGGCGCATGGGTGTGTGGCCGGATAATAGTACCACTATAAGATGCGCTGGCATCCAAATATATACGTTCTGAATTTCAACTTTCTAACTCTAACAGTTCCTGAGATTTTAGCGATTTTAGTTTTTCGTGAATTGTGGGCATTAGAGTGGGCGTGACGTGATCAGAAAAAAACAATTCGCATAAGGGGCATCATAAAAACCTACATGCTTAATGCGAACTTTCTATCACTTATAGTTACCGAGAAATCAACTTTTCTAGAAAATGCGAAAACCGTCTTTTGAGCTTGGTGGGCGCATGGGGGGAAATAATAACACTAAAAGATGCGCTGGCATCCAAATATATACGTTCTGAATTTCAAATTTCCTAACTCTAATAGTTCCTGAGATTTTAGCGATTTTAGGGTTTCGTGAATTGTGGGTATTAGAGTGGGCGTGGAGTGATCAGAAAAAAAAACAGTTTGCATAAGGGGCATCATAAAAACCAACATGCTTATTGCGAACTTTCTATCACTTATAGTTACCGAGAAATCAGCTTTTCTAAAAAATGCGAAAACCGTCTTTTGAGCTTGGTTGTCGCATGGGTGGGTGTGACCGGATAATAGTACCACCATAAGATGCGCTGACATCCAAATATATACGTTATGAATTTAAACTTTCTAACTCTAATAGTTCCTGAGATTTCAGCGACTTTAGTTTTTCGTTGGTTTTAGAGTGGGCGTGGCGTGATCAGAAAAAAACAATTCGCATAAGGGGCATCATAAAAACCTACATGCTTATTGCGAACTTTCTATCACTTATAGTTACCGAGAAATCAGCTTTTCTAGAAAATGCGAAAACCGTCTTTTGAGCTTGGTGGGCGCATGGGTGTGTGTGGCCGGATAATAGTACCACCATAAGATGCGCTGGCATCCAAATATATACGTTCTGAATTTCAACTTTCTAATTCTATTAGTTCCTGAGATTTTAGCGATTTTAGGTTTTCGTGAATTGTGGGCATTAGAGTGGGCGTGGCGTGATCAGAAAAAAACAACTCACATAAGGGGCATCATAAAAACCTACATGCTTAATCCGAACTTTCTATCACTTATAGTTACCGAGAAATCAGCTTTTCTAGAAAATGCGAAAACCGTCTTTTGAGCTTGGTGGGCGCATGGGTGTGTGTGGCCGGATAATAGTACCACTATAAGATGCGCTGGCATCCAAATATATACGTTCTGAATTTCAACTTTCTAACTCTAATAGTTCCTGAGATTTTAGCGATTTTAGGTTTTCGTGAATTGTGGGCATTAGAGTGGGCGTGGCGTGATCAGAAAAAAACAATTCGCATAAGGGGCATCATAAAAACCTACATGCTTAATGCGAACTTTCTATCACTTACAGTTACCGAGAAATCAGCTTTTCTAGAAAATGCGAAAACCGTCTTTTGAGCTTGGTGGGCGCATCCAAATATATACGTTCTGAATTTCAATTTCCTAACTCTAATAGTTCCTGAGATTTTAGCGATTTTAGGGTTTCGTGAATTGTGGGCATTAGAGTGGGCGTGGCGTGATCAGAAAAAAACAACTCACATAAGGGGCATCATAAAAACCTACATGCTTAATCCGAACTTTCTATCACTTATAGTTACCGAGAAATCAGCTTTTCTAAAAAGTGCGAAAACCGTCTTTTAAGCTTGGTGGGCGCATGGGTGGGTGTGGCCGGATAATAATACCACCATAAGATGCGCTGGCATCCAAATATAAACGTTCTGAATTTCAACTTTCTAACTCTAATAGTTCCTGAGATTTTAGCGATTTTAGGTTTTCGTGAATTGTGGGCATTAGAGTGGGCGTGGCGTGATCAGAAAAAAAAACTCACATAAGGGGCATCATAAAAACCTACATGCTTAATCCGAACTTTCTATCACTTACAGTTACCGAGAAATCAGCTTTTCTAGAAAATGCGAAAACCGTCTTTTGAGCTTGGTGGGCGCATCCAAATATATACGTTCTGAATTTCAATTTCCTAACTCTAATAGTTCCTGAGATTTTAGCGATTTTAGGTTTTCGTGAATTGTGGGCATTAGAGTGGGCGTGGCGTGATCAGAAAAAAACAACTCACATAAGGGGCATCATAAAAACGTACATGCTTAATCCGAACTTTCTATCACTTATAGTTACCGAGAAATCAGCTTTTATAAAAAGTGCGAAAACCGTCTTTTAAGCTTGGTGGGCGCATGGGTGGGTGTGGCCGGATAATAATACCACCATAAGATGCGCTGGCATCCAAATATATACGTTCTGAATTTCAACTTTC
>NW_024572990.1:0-1766 GCF_018153835.1 Drosophila eugracilis | reverse complement strand
AATACTGCAACTTAAATTAGGAAAAATGGGAAAAATTTAAGTTAGCATATTTGATAACGGTAATATTGTCCATTTTTGCGAGAAATGGATCAAAATTCGCAATTTTAGCTGTGAATGCAGTTTTGTTAGAAATTTAACAAGGAATCGAACGAGATATGCCACTCCAGATTCGAGTAACTATTGGCTTAGTTATAGCAAAATAATACTGCAACTTAAATTAGAAAAAAGGGGAAAATTTAGGTTGGCATATTTGATAACGGTAATATTGTCCATTTTCGCGAGAAATGGATCAAAAATTCGCAATTTTAGCTGTGAATGCAGTTTTGTTAGAAATTTAACAAGGAATCGAACGAGATATGCCATTCCAGATTCGAGTAACTATTGGTTTAGTTATAGCAATAATACTGCAACTTAAATTAGAAAAATGGGAAAATTTAGGTTAGCATATTTGATAACGGTAATATTGTCCATTTTCGCGAGAAATGGATCAAAATTCGCAATTTTAGCTGTGAATGCAGTTTTGTTAGAAATTTAACAAGGAATCGAACGAGATATGCCATTCAAGATTCGAAATAACTATTGGCTTAGTTATAGCAATGATACTGCAACTTAAATTAGGAAAAAATGGGAAAAATTTAAGTTGGCATATTTGATAACGGTAATATTGTCCATTTTCGCGAGAAATGGATCAAAACCGCAATTTTAGCTGTGAATGCAGTTTTGTTAGAAATTTAACAAGGAATCGAACGAGATATGCCATTCAAGATTCGAATAACTATTGGCTTAGTTATAGCAATGATACTGCAACTTAAATTAGGAAAAATGGGAAAATTGCTGGCATATTTGATAACGGTAATATTGTCCATTTTCGCGAGAAATGGATCAAAACTCGCAATTTTAGCTGTGAATGCAGATTTGTTAGAAATTTAACAAGGAATCGAACGAGATATGCCATTCCAGATTCGAGTAACTATTGGCTTAGTTATAGCAATAATACTGCAACTTAAATTAGAAAAAATGGGAAAATTTAGGTTGGCATATTTGATAACGGTTATATTGTCCATTTTCGCGAGAAATGGATCAAAATTCGCAATTTTAGCTGTGAATGCAGATTTGTTAGAAATTTAACAAGGAATCGAACGAGATATGCCATTCCAGATTCGAGTAACTATTGGCTTAGTTATAGCATTAACTGCAACTTAAATTAGAAAAAAATGGGAAAATTTAAGTTGGCATATTTGATAACGGTAATATCATCCATTTTTGCGAGAAATGGATCAAAATTCGCAATTTTAGTTGTGAATGCAGTTTTGTTAGAAATTTAACAAGGAATCGAACGAGATATGCCACTCCAGATTCGAGTAACTATTGGCTTAGTTAGCAATAATAATACTGCAACTTAAATTAGAAAAAATGGAAAAATTTAAGTTGGCATATTTGATAACGGTAATATTGTCCATTTTCGCGAGAAATGGATCAAAACTCGCAATTTTAGCTGTGAATGCAGATTTGTTAGAAATTTAACAAGGAATCGAACGAGATATGCCATTCCAGATTCGAGTAACTATTGGATTAGTTATAGCAATAATACTGCAATTTAAATTAGGAAAAATGGGAAAATTTAAGTTGGCATATTTGATAACGGTTATATTGTCCATTTTCGCGAGAAATGGATCAAAATTCGCAATTTTAGCTGTGAATGCAGTTTTGTTAGAAATTTAACAAAGGAATCGAACGAGATATGCCATTCAAGATTCGAATAACTA
>NW_024572989.1:0-64572 GCF_018153835.1 Drosophila eugracilis | reverse complement strand
GCTTATTATTAATAATAATAATAAATAAATAAAATAAAATATATATATATAGTGACATATCTATAGCATTTTATACTCCACATATCCACACACCTCCACCTTAGTCATAAACAAAATATAGATACCATTATGTAAACTTAATCGTATGGAAAATACCCAGACCTTTATAAACACAAGACGGATCACCAGGTCAGAATTCTTTCACACTGCAGACTGAAAAACAAGAGTCTTATTACTCAGACTCCAGAACTAAACATTAACACTGAAATTTTCCATAGACAGATCAAGGTTAAGAAGTAGGAGTCCTGTTACGGACAATTGAAAAGAGAATCTTTGCATTCAAGGCATCAAACTTGAACAAGAGAATAAAGCTTAGATATGAAAGTTCTCTCAGAGAACATAATAATTGTAAAATCAAAAAACCAAGGCTCATAATAAATAAGACCTAAGAAACAGTTAGTTCAAATTCAAGACACAAGATAGTTCGAGTCAGTGTTCTCAATCAAAAATCTTGTAAATAATTCGGTTTAATAAAAATAAAATTATATATTTTTTGGACTTACGGATATTCAAGCATTTAATTATATAAAAATAACTTTCAATTATGCTTAACCTTCATTTATTTGTAATTACCTTTTTATTTTATTTTAGTATTAACTCCCAGAAATCAGTAGTAAATAATAATAAGATATCTTTAGAATGTATTCATTAAATATACATACAACATTCTTTTAACGAGGAGGTGTTTCGAGCAAGTACCTTATATCTTAATTACTTATATACTTCATTATGTATATAATATATACATATGTGTTCATATATGTATATTCACATATGTTACACGCAAATATACATACTTATTAAGGCTCAACATTTGAAAACAGCCACCATATGAATACCAAGAAAATGCGGAAAATATATGCATTCCTACGGTTTCGGCTGAGAAGCTCTCTCTCTCACCTCTTTCACACCAGGCCAGCCA
This sequence comes from Drosophila eugracilis, assembly GCF_018153835.1. Taxonomy (NCBI): domain Eukaryota; kingdom Metazoa; phylum Arthropoda; class Insecta; order Diptera; family Drosophilidae; genus Drosophila; species Drosophila eugracilis. The sequence goes on along the minus strand of NW_024572989.1, from coordinate 63,590 downwards.
CCTCAAGGCAACCCACATGTGTGTCCAGTGTGTCTTTCGGCATCCAGCGTCCAAAAACGTTCGAGTGTTTGTCGCACTCACCTCACGAACAGTAGGAAAGACAACATACCCGAACGCACAAATCGCTTTAGGGGTTTCTGTTTTTGCTTTTTGTCACTTTCACTCAATTATATGCACTCGATTCTATTGGGAAGACAGCCAAAACATTTACAGCAAAAGAAGGAGGTTGGAAACTGATAGATGAGTGATTCGGGTGTCTTCAACTGATTTGAGTGTTTCAGGTGTCTTCAACTGTCAACTGTCTTCAACTGATTGGAGTGAATAATGTTATGCTGATATTCGTGTAAGAAAGAAAGTAAAATAATTTGTTTACCGTTTGGATAAAATTGTAATGTTAGATGTATATTTGTAAAACCTGTAACTCAATACAAAAAAAAAAAACATGGTAAATATAGGCCCCCTCAGAAATTCCCAATATTTTAGCATTTTTAATTTGACGAGACGGAAAATTCAAAAATATGGGACTTCCTTGCTTTCCATTCATGTAAAATTGTTGGTCAATCATCAATAACCTGCTCATACAACGAAAATCACTCATCCGAAACAGGTGTTTCAAACACTCAGTTTTTGGCTGTGATTTGAAGAAAGTTTGTACGTTGAGCACATTCGCTCAAATGATTCGGTACATTTATTGTTTGGGTGTACCCTTACCGGTTTTCTGGTGTGTACTTGAATGTGCTAACATTGCATCTTTCGCTTTATAAATTGTGAAATAATGTTCCGATTTAAAAAATCATTGAGTAAATCGATAAATATGAACCAAAATATGTTATACAAGGTCAAACGTGAATAACCACATTATAATGTGCTGGACATACAGATTTCGGTTTGTGGACGTTAAGAGGCGTGGCGGATGAGAAAACTAGAGTTTCAGTGTCACTAACGCCCACAAACACATGGAAGCTGTGGCTTATATAATATTGTATTATGATTTGTTTGACTTTGTATAACTTATTTCTGTTAATATCTATCTATCTTAATCGACAATTAAAATAAGTATTGTAAAATCAAGTATTTGTTAAGTTATCTGATCTCGTATGGATTTCTTGGCCTTGTAGTTGCGAGGCCCACCTGTAACGGTACTGTCGATGCCGCCAAAAATATGTTTTTCGTGCCTTGTGAATGTGGGAGGGCGAGGCTAACTTTGGTTATTCTCGGAATGAAATACGCTCTGCAGCCACGCCATGGACGGTGAGTTAACCCTCACTTCGGACCTACGCGCGTAATTGTTACCAGGCAGCTCCATACGATGCAAGACAGTCATTGTTATAGATACTTTAAATTTTTTATATATACCCTCATATTATATTTTGTTGCATGTCGACTCAATATTTATTAAGTACCTAAGTTTTAATATGAATTTTTAAGAGTGTGGTTTAAGGCAGAAACCTTAGTTTTAATAATTATTTTTGTAATGTCTAAGCATCTATTTTTGCCACAGCCCAGCATGAAGCCTCTGTGGGGGCATTTGGGCCTAAAAGGGGTCATCCAATAAGTGGAAAAGAAAAGGATATTGACCCTTAGGTAGAACGAATAATAGTAGGTGACCTCAGTCATCAGGCATAACGAAATCTCGCTTGGCTAAAATAAACCAAATTTCGACTGGCAGAATCAAAGAACAAAATGCCACTTATGGAATTCTGTCTTCTCTTAGTCGTTTTTATAACGGTAGTTTCCAATTATGTCCAGTCAGATCATTAACGCCGGGTTTGTCGTACACTCTACATCTCTACGAATAGGGTAGAAGGTAACTCACCTCCCCCTAAGTGCTGAGTGAGATCCAGGTTGGAGACACATCTGACGCTACTAGATATATTGTAAAGATATTGTGTTACTCTAAAATATTAAAACACCACCCTTTTTTTTTAACTTTCATTTTTATCTTTTTTTGTAACCAAACATCATTTTCTTTTTTTAAATGGATAGAATTTAAAGGAACTGAACTTCTTGTTATACCCGTTACTCGTAGAGTAAAAGGGTATAAGAGATTCGTTGAAAAGTATGTAACAGATTGGAAGGAAGACTTTCCGACCCTATAAACTATATATATTCTTGATCAGGATGAATAGGGAAGACGATAAATCCATGACCGTCTGTCAAGCAGGCTCATCCGTATGAACGCTGAGATCTCGGAACTATAAGAGATACAGTTGAGATTAAGCATGAAGATTCTTGAAGATTCTTCTTGTCCGAAAAGTCTAGATACATTACATCATTCTTCAAATAAAGGTTCATTTCGTTATACGCGATTACCACACGGACGTAAAGTGGCACCAAACTCATTCATGCGGATGTAAGTGACCCTAAAAGTATTTCTGGTCTAGAACCTTTACATACAACGATCTGGTAGTCATAGGATCTCCGAACAGCATATGTTCAATAATTTAAGAAAAGTATGTCAGTTATGCCGCAAATTCAACCCAAACTTCTACATCCAGAAAAAATTTTCATTTTTATGCTTGAAGTTACCCTATCTGGAGCCCAGCTGCACAGACAAGGGTATATTACCAGACAATAGATACGAGGCAATTAAAGAGTATCAATGCCCAAAAACTCCAGTTGAGGCGCGTGAATTCGTAGCATTCTGTAGTTACTAGAAGATTCATAAAAAAGTTTTTCGGAATTATTCTACACATATTACAAAACATTGCAAGGAAAATGCCCGCTGGTGGATTGTAATGAGGCATTTAATTATTTAAAAAAAAAAAAACACACAATACCCAGATTTAAATAAAGAATTCTGTTGTAGCAACAGACGCTAGCAAATACGTTTGCTGGAGCGATACTGACGCAAGAACATAGAACACACTTATCAAGTTGCATAGCCGTCTCGATCATTTACAAAGGGAGAATCCAACAAGGCAACCACTGACAAGAATTAGCAAGACATCCACTGGGCCATTAAATACTTCAGACTATACGTTTACGGCAATTTATAGAAAAAACAGACCATCGGCCATTAATTTTCCTATTTTTCCATAAAGGACCCAAGTTCCAAACTGAAACTTAAAGATCAGAATAGATTTAGAAATATATGATTTTACTGCGTGAATACCTCAAAGGGAAAAAAATAATTTTGTGATGAAAGCGCTACCCAGAATTTCAATAAACGACCTAAAATCGGTACACAGACAGGTAATGAAAGTGACTTAATTAATTAAAAAGCCACGATCAGATATCAGAAAAAGGAACCCTTCGCAAAAGCAAGGGCCCCCGAGTCCTACGACGTTATTATCTTTAAACATCGACATCAGAACATATGTGAAACCTAAATTCGTTGAACACATAAATGTTGGTTTTAAGCGGAAAACGAATAATTTCACAATTTATAATTGATGATGAAAATCCGAGGAGGGCTTCCGGAAAAATTACTTTAAAATTTAAGAAAAAAAGACTTGCGACGCGGCTGAAATTTCCAAAAGCGAACAAACGAAACGAAGTTGGTTCAAAGTTTATTGCTGCCAGCTGCTTCGAGGTTCGATCGGTTAATGGTTCTCCGAGGCAGCATAACACTTCGCATAGCCACGAACTGAAAAGCTTGTCAGTTAGATCACAACAACTCGGCTGTGCTCAAGATAGAGTGAAACTGAGTAAGCTTTTGTGCAATGGTTTTTTAGGTGGTTGTTTACATTTGTACCTACGTATTCAAATAATTATTTCTTTTCATCTTTCCTTAAAACTAACAATAAAACTTAATCTACTGCCAACAGATGACTTATGAATATGGGAGAAATAAACTATATTTCAAAGGCTTGGGAAAGAGGCCGGGTACGCAAAAAAAAAACGATTTCAACTGGAACCCAGCGCACTGATTATAAAGTCAGTATTATTACGAGAATTTAAAGAAATGGGCAAGTGTACTTTGCAAGAAAGTACAAATAACTACTTTTTCGAGGTGATCATAGTAGGCAAAAACAATGAAAAGTGTATAAGAAAAATCTTTAAAAATTTAATGATGATCTAATCAAGTGCATTCAGGTATAACGAAAACTTTGTTAAAAGATAAGGCGACATTACTATTAGTAACATGACGAAATAGTTACTAAATACGTAAAAAGCATGTCAAGACTGTCAGCAATAAAGACAACCACTCATACAAAAACACCAATGACTATTACCGAGACACCCACTTCAGCATTTGACACGAAATGCCATGCCATTGGACCAATACCACTCAGACAGGGGAAACGAATGCACAGTCACCAATTGTGCAGCAGTTGTAAATACTTAGTAACAAGACCAATTCCGAATAAAACCGCAAATACCGTTGCAATCTTCGAAAACTTTATACTCGTTTCTGGTTCTGAAAGTTATTCTAACGGATATGGGCACTGAGTACAAGAACAGTATAATAAGAGACTTATGCAAATATACCATACATCAATACCGCATCATCAAACCTTGGCAGGGACTTTTGAACGCAGCCATCAGACGTTTAACAAAAATGTCCGTTCACTTATATTTCTAAGTGAGAAAGTAATTGGGACATATGGGAAATATTTCACCTATTGTTTAACCACTACACCGCCAATTCTTATAATTAAATTGGTCCACACAGAATTAGTTTTTGGAAGAGCCAATTTGAACATGTTATAGATATTTCTGAAAACTAAATCAAAAATAGACCCTTCACCACATATACGACATAAAGATGATTATGCTAATGAAGTTAAGTTTAGGGTTGGAATCAGCATACAAACGGGCAAAGAAGGGGAGAGAAGAAAAAACGGAAAAACACTATACGAAAAAGACGTAAATAGATCTAAGAAGTCGGAGACCAAGGTCTTACTTAAAATGATACAGGTCACAAACTGAAGAACTTTTTAAGACCATTTAAGGTCGTAAGTAGATAAACGATAGAGCAATAATATAAAAATTATAGACGGTAAAGGAACTTGGTGGTAAGCAAAGATTAAGATCTACCTGTTAATGATAAGCTTTTTTTTAATCAAACTGAAAATGACATTCAATAATAGTAAAAGCAATAAATTTTTTCTTTTGCTCTCAGCACTCCCTTTTTATTTATTGAATACTCTGCAATTTTGAGACTAACGGTAAGTTGACGAATCTTAACATTAAAATTTAATAACAGTATAGGCTGAATATGCATTCTGGGTGAGCCTCTCCCTCAGGTCGGTAACTGGGTGGGTAAGTCATTTTGACTGTGAGAGGCGTGATTCGGTTGCTCCATCCCTTGTTAGACCTCCTCCGCCAGGATGGTTAGGGTTTCGACCGACAAGCTTGGTGGCTGCACTTTACCTTCTGTTCTGCGATCACTTCTCTTTGACTGAGTGATGTTTGAAAGTCGCGGTATATGTTTTATTTCGTTGCAAACGCCGCCGCTGGTTCCCCAGGTGATTGTTCTCCAAGATCTCTCGACTGAACTCTCTAAACAATGTCGTAAACGCTATTGCTGTTCAGGTCTTATAGGTTTTTGTTTTTACTGAGTTGTAGACAAGCAGGTCCTTTATATTCAAGGCTACAAGAGGTGGACCAGGTCAGTTGCACCCTCACAACAATTTTTCTTGTCGTGAAGGTAAGACCTACAAATCTTGTGGGTGCTGTAGAGGGCATTGTCTTGTTCTTGTACAGTAGACCTTCTAGCCAGACTCAAATAGCGAGACATCCTATTACAGTACTCTCGTTTTTCAAAAGCGTTTCGAATTTCAGATGTTATCGGTTGACCTCACTCAATTGTTCCATGCTTTTCACAAAACCCAAATTGGTGTGACGGGATTCCTTCTGGATTCTCAGGTATGTGTTTATCCAAGCATTAGGCATTTTCAAAAAGAGTTTAGATAGGCAAAAGGAAGTAGGCTTATAGGTTTATATGACGTGGGGATCAGATTGGTCTTTCCCCCGGCTTTGGTATCTGTGTATAATTGACTTTTTCCATCTCACTCAGTGGCCAAGTTTTGCGTGGCATTAAGCTGGGTGAGTGCAAACGGGACTAGTATGGCTCATTTGAGTAATGAGTCGCAGCTCAGGAGTTTTTTTCGGACTCAGTTGTCTTTTGATGGTATTAACGATTTCGTTTGGGCGAAACTCAATTGGCTCATGTTGGAGCTGGTGCTCCTATGATAGAAGGAGTCGGCAGGGGAGTAAACGCATTGGTGAGTGAGGTGAGGACTTAGCTCAATGTATGAGCTTATATACTTCTAGTACTTAAACCAACTGGTTTGTGACATTTTGGCAGAGTTTATGGGTCCTGGAGTGAGGATCTGGCTGCAGTCGAAGAGGACTTCCGGGTTTGACCTGGAGGCTATCAACTGTTTATTTTGGGTGCGGTAGGAGCGTATTCCCTCTGGTGAATTCGACTTTTCGGCTCGCTTATAAACTGGGCAACACTCATGAGTTAACGGCCTGTGTTTCCACCGCAGTTGCCGCACTTTTAGAGTTGTGGTCATCGCTGCTTCGCTGGGCAGTGTGCGGAGTCATGAAGCTCACCACAACTACACACGCCGGGCTGCAGTTTACAGTAAGACCTTGGGCAAATTCTTGACAGTTCGCACGTTGTACCAAGACCATTGCGTTTGTGCGGCTCCATAACCGTATTCTGCGAGGTGCAGCAGGAAGTGAAGATTGTATATAGGGTAGTATTTCCGTATTTCTTTAGGTGCCCAATTTCTGGTTCGAGCTCAACCTTAAAGCAAAGTGGCTGCGGCTTTACCCTGTTAGGATATTGAGGGCTGTCTTAGCGCTAAATCCCTTCTGTTGTGGCGCCTGTTGTTATCTGTGCAGGCGATACTTCGGACTCTATGCCCATGAGTGACTTGCAGGCCCTTGCTGCTTTTAGCTGATACGTATAAAAGATGTTTTTTGTCGGTGAGATGTTTTGATGATACTCTGTAATTATCTTTTCAAGACTTCGTTTGAACTTTTTTCCTGGATGTTGCCCTTTACGGCGAGTGGTATTATGTAGAAATCTGTCGCCCGCCAATGGCTCTATAATTTTGTTGGCAAGAACGTTGATTGTAACTTTTCTCGTATGGAAATGGCTGGGGCTTAGTCTTCCTTTTTCGACTTCAGATAGATTCGGCATCATCCTCATGAGTCACCAAGATTTAAAAACGGTTTGAGTTAGGGGGCGTTTCTGTTGCGGCAATGTTAGCATTGCCACGGGTTATTTTGCGTTGAGGTTTGGGGGGCTTAGCTTCCTTTTTGATTTGGTCTTAGCGATCCATTACCAGTCTGCACAGCCGGCTAATATTTTCTTTGTTTTTTGTTCTCTTTTTCGGGGCAGCGGAGCGGCGCATATTAATGTTTGCTGCTAGCTGCGCATCTGCGGGTTGTTGGTTGTTGACCCTCGCGGTTGTTTGTTGTTGTTACGGTTGACGTTGTCGAAAGTGAGGGGCTAGTTGCTGCGCTCTTTGGCTGCAGAGACATCGACAGTAGCGAGGGAACAGAGCGAGCTCTCTCGCTCTCGTTTAAGAATTCTGTCAAAGTTTAGGAAAATTGACCGTGTTTGGGAAGAGCTTGCATTGACTTTCGGTTGCTTTGAAGAAAGTAAGCGTTATTTGGTGGTGAGGCCGTCTCCTCGTCTTGCTCACGTTAACGTTGTGTGCGAGCGTCGTTTAAACTCATTACGGTCGAGGCTGAGTTTGTTAGAGATTGAGTGTTTTTTGTTTTAATCGTAATTAATTATTATCAATATAAATATTAGCGATTTTCATCTGAAAGCGTCTTATCGCGTTGTTTTGGTTTACCGAGAGCAAACAGTCACTGCCCTTTTTGGATATTGGTAGATACTTTTTTTCCCCCGGAACACAATAAAAATACGTCTCCACCATACAGAGACGGTCCGATCACCTTTTTTTTTTTTTGATAATCTAAACGCTCAAAATAAAGAGTATAAAACGATAAAGCCCATAGATGATAATGACTTGACCACAAAACAATATACAGATGAGTGTGTCAGAAGTTGGGGGATGGACCTTGAAAACTTGTAAGGTCAAAAATTGAAATCGGCGTTACAAAAATTTCAAATCTCGAAATAAAATAGAGGTCTATAACAAGAGAGCAGATAATAACCAACATATTTGAGAAAGTTCTTGAAAAGATAAAAGATATTTAGGGACTATATTTTTTAAAGTTGTGTAACAAAGCCGACAGCGTGCAAAAACACAACAATTGAAACAAGGTGTAGCTCTTTACACCCTATTGGAGAATATAAGTTAATCGAGCAAACTTAATAACAAATGGGTTGCACGGACCGTCTTGTAAACATTTTCAACGAAGACGAGTTATTACGAAGAGAATAAACCGGTCTGTATCAATAAGATATTGGTTGAAGCGGTTTATTCAACATCTGACTAAAGGTTGTCGTTAGTTAATAAAAGCTAAGTGATACGTTTTCTAAATTTGCTGGGGGGTGAAGAACTACAATCAAAAATGCTAGTGATGTTTTTCCCCAGCAATGGAGAAAATCTTAAAATCAGGTCATGGAACACCAAAAAAGTTAGAAGCAGATGATGGAAAAGAGTTTTCAATACAAAAATTTAAACAGTGTAGCGAAACAGATTTGTGATATAAATCATTATTCCACGTTCAGACCTCTAAAAAGGCATCAATTGTCGAGCGTTTTAATAGATGACTCAAAGGGGAATCAATGTGGCGTAGTTTAGTTCAATGGGAAATATAATATAATATTTACAAAATTTGACATTTGATTACTAATAATAGGGTATGTAACGACCCGTGATATCAAGTAAGACGACCCGCACTTCAGGTGTACTTAAATTCGGTTTATTTCAAAATTCCTTATTAACACGTGGCTTGCTCGGTCACTTATTTAAAACCTAAACTTTCGTCTCCTTGACACTCATCGCTCGCGTCCGCTGCTGGCATCGTCGCTCTCCTTGACTCGCTGCTCTGTGCAGATTCCCACATCCCTCGCGCCTTAACAAGTTTCAGCTTCAAAGGCTGATGCAGAGCTTTCCGCCAACCCGCTCCGTTCGATGTTCCTGGTCTTCCCCATCTTCCGGTAGTCCTGTACCGATGTCCTATCTCGACGTTACCAAGAGGAGAAATAAAAGGTACCGTTGCCTCGCTTGTCGTTATTTGTAATCTTCTTGACATGGGATACGTTCTAATGGAGTGTCTAATCCTCTCTATTTTAATAATATTATTGTTTCTTTCTACTACTTCATATTCGGTGTCATAAAAGGTTGGAGTTAATTTGTTTGTGAAAATTACATTCATTTCAAAGCACCTTATCCCCCTACCTTAATTTCGATTTCTTAAGCCCCTCTCTTTTCTGCCTGTTCTTTCCCTTTTTTGTTTTTAGTATCAAAATCTCTATCCCTTTCAGCCGAGTCTGTAAATTGTGCATCAATGTCATCTATCCATGGAACTTTCTCCAGAACTCACGACCCTATTGAACATAAAGCTGAGTTGGAGCTACTCCTGCTCTAGTCCCCGTCTGGCGTCACGTTGTGGCATGAGGTGAACTTCTGAATCTCCTTTTTCGGAGTATTTGAATCTGAATACTTTGCGGATTTTTAAACCTTCCACTAAAATCTATTCATGTTTTTCCACCTCACCCTTAGCCAGGGGCCATAGGGTGGTGTCTTCCTGCTCTATTCCACAAATTTGGCAATATTCTGCAGTTCTGAGCTGATATATTGTCGACCATTGGCCGGATTCTTCCGTATTTTGGATAACCCTAATCTACCAAAATATCTCTTTCATTACTTCAATGAGGCTAGCTGACGAAATAGAGCGTAAAAATATGAATTCCATATGGCGAGTAGGTAATCTATAAAAGCCTGGATGAACTCGTTATTGGGGTAAAAGGATCCAGCAAATCGGACGCTACCCAAAGCCATGGGCCAGTTGGAAATGGATTTCTATCCATGGCTGGTCTGGATGGTTGAGACACCAGGAGGCAATCTTTGCAGCGTTTTTACGAATTTACGGTCGATCCAAGGCCACAAACTTTTGATCTTAACCGCCTTTTCATGGCCGATTCTCCCTGGGGGTGCCCCTTCATGAGCCAGCTCGAGAATCCGATTTCGAAGTGATGTTGGAATAACGATACGATTACCACGCAGGAGGAGAGGGTCCTATTGTTGACAACTCATACCGAAATGGATAAAGTTGCTTTGGGACTCCGATTTCCCTTCGTCGTTCTCTACACAGGCCATCGCATCAATAATTTCTTCGTTTCACCGGAGTCCTTTGCAATTTCCGAGATGGTCATCGATTTTGGAATAATGTTTTCGATGATATGCAGGATACCGTATTCGGTTTCTCTTCTCAAGTGTCAGTGGTGTTGATTTGGGGATCAATGCACAGCTTTATTTCAACACCTTTCCATTTGGGAAATGGTGCGCTCGTTTCAACTCGATTGACACTTAGGCCAAGACGAGGAACATTTAGCTTTATGGCTGTCTCACGCCCCAGTAATGACTGTCGTCCATTTTTAATAACAAAAAATGTAGCAATCACCTCGACATCTGGTACAGCTGATATCGGTGCATCAAAACCACAAATTACTTCTAGTAATTTATCAGAAGCATATCCTCGGAATTGTTTTGTGAATGTGATCTCACATTAAACACCGCCGGGGTTTTTCTTTTCAGTGTTTCCCAGTCTATATGGCTGATGAGGTTGAATCGCGAACCAGAATCAATAATAAGACAAACTTCTTGGCCTCCAATTTTGCAGCTGATAAGCTCTTCTTCCTCGTCACTGCATATTTTGAAGCAATTCGAGCTTTCCTTCCTTTCTTTGAAATCAAATCGACCCTCTCCAACGCAAATCGTCATTTGGTCGTCGCTTGAGGTTTCCATTTTTAGGCTGAGGATACTGTTTCGACTGTTTTTGGCGAGTCGCACCGGACAAACGGTATCACTATTGGCAGCATGACCCATCCGACCACACCTAGAACATCCACTTCCAGTTTGGCTTTACGAGCCTCAATTTTGTTAATTGCCTCAACAGTTGGCTTCTGCATTGCTTCGGATTGTTTGTTAATTTCCTCCTCTACTTGACACGCCTCAATAATCTCGTCTAGGGAGTGCTCTTTACTCAGAAGTTTGTTCTTTATTTCAGGAGGTGCCCACGAGTCCAGTATTTTGTCAGTAAGACAGATTTCCCTCGATTTCCTTTTCGATTCGCCATAGAAGCATTTATACATTTGTTGTCGTAGCCGAAGAATAAATTTCGAGAAATTTTCCCCCTCCTGTGGAGCCAAATTGCGAAAAAGATGTCGTTCGAACGTGGAATTTTGCTTAGGTGAAAAATAGGCATTTAACTTCTCAATTAAAATAACGAAAAAATTATTGTCCAGCTTTCCATCGTACTCAATTATTGCGCCTGGTAAACAGTCTGCAACTGTACTCCACCCAAATGAAGTAGTTTTGTTCTCTTGGTTTTTGGTGACTCAATTTGGTTAACCTCCATAGCTATGGTGAACGCTCTTAACCATTTTTCCCATTCATTTCTGAGCACCGATTTTTCAATCGTGTCACATAGAAATGGTTTAAAAATATTATCCGTCATCTTATCAGAAAAACGAGATTTTATTATAGGTAAATATTGGCTTGTTATTACTCAGCCTTTTGCATGTTTTCTTTTTGTCGACTTGTATTTTATACACGATCGATTTAATTTTTGGCTTACGCAAGACGAAGCTCTTTCGCACAGCCTTCTCTTTGTACGTACATATTTATATTCGTACTTATTTGCATCTGTATATGTGGCTTGCATAGATTTATCTCCTACACCCAGCCTTCCCCATATACAATGTCTCTCTTAATATTTTGGCTTGTATGACACCCAGCCTCTCTTTGTTAGAATAATTTTACTCTCTTTGGCTCACATACAAACGTGTGAACGTTGCCGCGATGGACTTGTTAAATTTAACACTTCATAATTTTCTACTTCTCTTTTCTTTTTCTCTTTGCTTAGAGATTTCGTCTTGCGTTGAGAACATCGCCTCTGAGAGCGAAGCCCCTCACGCCAACGTAGACACTAAAACCGTTATCTTTCGTTTTGTGCTCTACTTTCGCACTCTTTTTCGTTTTTGTGTACTTACATTGGAATTATATTTTAATTCACTAGAATTAAGTTTCACTTAGAAATATATATATATATATATATATATATATATTTTTGCACAAAATAGTAAATTTACCTCGTCGCCAATGTAACTACCCGTGATATCAAGTAATAGACCCGCACTTTAGTGTACTTAAATTCGGTTTATTTCATTTCTTTATTAGCACACGTCTGTCTTGCTCGCTCACTTATTCAAATCTAAACTCTCGTCTCTTTTGACACTCATCACTCGTGTCCGCTGCTAGCATCGTCGCTATCCTTGGCGATCTCGCTGCTCTGTGCAGACTCCCACAGGGTACATAGATATTTAATATTTGATTACAATAATAGGGTACATAGAACCATAAAAATGAGCCCAATCAATGTCAACACAACTAATGAAGAACAAATATTACAAGACTCGTATAATCACATAAAGATATATGTTGAGAGTAAAGTACGAAATGGCGATCACGTTCGTATCAGCAAGTATAAACATGTGTTTGAAAAAGTCAACAATACATTCCACATAACATACTTACTTGAAGATTATAAAGGTAATCCGATTCAGGGTGGGTTTTATAAGGAAGAACTCAAATACTGAATTCCCGAACACATTTCTAGTTGAGAAAATTTTAAAGCGAAGAGGTGATAAAGTTTTGGTAAAATGGCTTGGCTTTCCAATGGACGAAGCCAGCTGGGTAAATAAAGATGAAATTTTATAGTACAAATATATATATAAATTATAACATATAATTAAAATTAATAAATATATTTACATACATATAAATGTACAAGTTTATAATGTGTATACTAACAATTTTAATAAAATATTATACGTCTTTTACAATTTATTTTTGTTTTACTTATATTTACCACAATCTCGATCAAAATAAAACATTTACAATTCAATTGACTTATAAAATAATTCTTGTTCTATGTTTACTTGCTTATCTCTAAGTTCATTTAATGTATTGACATCTGTATTTCTCCCATTTATTATATCTCTTAAGAATATATTTTTAAGTTCTAAGAAATTGATACCATCCACAATGTCCTTTTCCATTAACCTTTTATGTTTTATTGATGGAGTACCATGATCATCGAGATTTAACATTGCAAACTCTGTTTCATTATGTTCACGTTTTACTATCATTAGCACAAATCATATTCTTATATACCCTATTTGTTGATATTTTGTGTGCCCTTGATCTAAACATTTTCCTACTACCATATAGTGGAGTTCCAGTGAGTAATACATTTTTATAATGATCCATAGTTAAATTTCTGGAACTCACAACTTTTGCTTCAACTTCATCTATTTTATAACTATAAACTTCTGAAAATAGACCTATACATTCACTCATTAGTTTTCCATTCAACTCATATATAAAATATCCTAACCTCTTTTTATTAACTTTTTTAAATTATATAAATCGATTCTTCTATCTAAATATTCGGATGTATCAAATTTTGATTCAATATCACCACGAATATCCTTATAAAAATCATCAGTTTTTATAGTATAGATAAATGAGTCTGTATCCATGTAATTTAAAACTAAATTTTCTTGAAATTTGGGTTTCATGTATTCGTAATGAAAATCATACATTTTCCATTTTGATAAGTCCAATACAGCAGAACCCAAATACATTGGCTTATCAAATACCACAGAAAGTTTTTTCATTTGGATGGCATAAAAATCGTCATTTATTTTAGTTGTACTATTAAAATTGAATTTTAAAATTAAATTTTTAGCACAATGTTTGTATAATTGTGTCCCCTTGTATTTCCCAGGCAATGCAAAACGCAAAGAAAAAATTTACAAAAATTCACGTTTATTAATATATGATATGTGCAAATAGCGTCCCACGTTAGATGCAACTTGCGCGTTCTCTCGCTTGCCGAAGACGACTGACTTTTTCCCTCTTCCCGCTTTCGTTCTCCCCCGCATCGTCCCAAAACGCGAGAGCGATCAGCTGTTGCTCTCCGCTCCCCGCTCCTCGCTCCCAGCTTCCAGCACACTGGGACAAGCAGCAAACTTAACAAGCTGCCCGCCAATGCTAGACCTAGCATGAGAAACCTTCGCTTGTCCGGTCCATCCTGGTTGTGGGGTAGAATCTAGTATGGGAAAATAAACAAGAAGTGTGCGCAAGAGACGAGTTAATTATAATTGAGGTGTGTATGTGAGGGCGCTTATGATCGGATCGGCAGTGGACAGAGCTTCGACACCGAACGCTTCAACCGGCCTTGCTTGGTTTTAAGCGTGACAACTCGAACCAACGCATCCGTCCCCGGGTGTAGCTCGACGACGCGCCCCAGTAGCCATTGCGAAGGCGGAAAACGGTCGTCCTTGATGATGACGAGTTCACCCAGCTGGAGTCCTTCAGCCTCGCGGCACCACTTGGGTCTCTGCTGTGATGTGCTAGCCAGTCCCGACTCCAAGCCTTCCAGAAATGACGTACCATAGCCTGGTGGATCAGGAACTCCTCCGCGAAGGACCTAGATTGTGGGCGCAACTCAGGAGGACCATGCAGCGAGTCACCAATCAAGAAATGAGCCGGCTTGAGCACCTCTAGGTCGTCTGCGTCCGCTGTGAGAGGACAAAGCGGCCACGAGTTAAGATATGCCTCTATGCTTATAAGAACCGTAGACAACTTTTTATAGGTGAGCAGTCGATCCTCAATGACCCTCTTCAGGTGATGTTTCACCGACTTCACGTTAGCCTCCCACAACACGCCGAAATTGGGCGACTGCGGAGGATTGAAGTGCCACGTTTTCCGTTGTGACGCGAGCTTGAAGGCTATAAGGTGATCGTAATCTTCTTGAAGCTTACAGTAGAACTTCTTCATTACGTTTTCCGCACCCACAAAGTTGGTTCCATTGTCACTGTACAGGTGCTGAACCATCCCTCTCCTCCCGGTGAACCTGTCCAGCGCCAGCAG
Source organism: Drosophila eugracilis (assembly GCF_018153835.1). Classification (NCBI taxonomy): domain Eukaryota; kingdom Metazoa; phylum Arthropoda; class Insecta; order Diptera; family Drosophilidae; genus Drosophila; species Drosophila eugracilis. The sequence goes on along the minus strand of NW_024572989.1, from coordinate 48,543 downwards.
AAAATGCTCCGTGGTGAGGGCTGTCACCGCTTCCAAATGCACTGCCTTTGTTGCAAGGCAAATGAAAACGACGATGTACCCCTTGTAGAAGCTGGTGCCTCGCAACCGTGCTGCCTTGAGCTCAATAGCGCCTGTGTAGTCAACTCCCGTTGCAACGAATGGACGACTAGGGGGGTTCACTCGATGAAGCGGCAAGTCTCCCATGAGCTGAGCCGAAGCGGAGGGCTGCGCCCGGAAACACTGGACACATTTCCGCACAACTCTTAGAACTGCCTGCCTTCCTGTTACTATCCAGAACCCCTGGCGAGTGTGCGCTAACGTCAGCTGCGCACCTCCGTGCAGAGTCAAAACATGCGAGTGCCGAATTACCAGCTCAGTGAAATTATGAAAACTTGGGAGTATTATTAGCGGATGCCGGCGCTCATATGGCAAGCTAGAATGCCGTAGTCGCCTTCTCACTCGCAGGATGCCTTCTGACAAGATCGGCGACAAGCTCAAGAGCTTACTTCGCGCAGGTAGCCGTTTACTCTCTCTCTTAGTTTAGCCAAATCCATTGGGAACGATTCCCGCTGCACGATGCGCACTATAGCCCTTAATGCAAAGTCAAGCTCTTCAATGGCTAGGGGGCCGATGCGCCTCTCCCCTTTGCCGACAGCATTGTGCCTAAACCGCAACGCATAGGCCGGGACTCGTACAGCCCGGCTAAAAGTAGAAAATCTGCCAACGAACGACGGAAGCGGGACTGCGTGGTGAACTCGTACTTTGGCCGCCTTTGCCTCTAGTGCGGCATCGTTGGTGTCGACCTGCTCGAACTCCATAGAGTACTGCGTGTAAGCCACTCAGGGCCTCGCCACCATAGGCCAAAGCCCTTCAATTCACGCGGAGGCAGTCCCCTTGTCGCACAGTCCGCTGGATTCTCAGCCGTGCCCATATGCCTAAATTTCGAGGGGGATGAATGATCCAGAATAAACGCGACCCCGTTGACCACGAACGTCTTCCACCTAGTGATGTCTCCGTACAGTCAGTGTAAAAGGATTGTGGCATCCGTCCAGTAGAAAGATTCGATAGGTAGGTCGCTTAGCCACTTAGCCTTAGTAAGCCATTTCACCAACTTGACGGCCAAAACTGCGCCACTCAGCTCCGTTCGAGGTATAGTCAAGGGCCTTGTGGGAGTCACCCTTGACTTCGAGGACAACAGTGAGCATGCTCCGTCCTCGCACTCGAGCCTTATGTAGACCGAGGCCGCATAAGATATCGATGAACCGTCGCAGAACGCGTGAAGCTGAGCTGACACTATACATCCAGGGGAATAATGAATCCATCGGTCTATGCTTATGTCGTCGATCCTCGTCCACCCGCCCTGAAACGTTCGCCACCGATCCACGAGGGCGTCCGGAACCTCGTCGTCCCACTCCAGCGCCGACTGAGTGCCATCCGCATGCACTTTCTTTGCCATGGTTACCTCCTTTAAAATCAGCTTTCCCACGATGATGACTGGTGCGATGGGACCCAGTGGATCAAAAAGCCTAGCTATGCTCGATAGAATCATCCGTTTGGTAAACCTATCTGGAATCTCAAAATTGACTTGAAATTTAAAACAGTCCTTATTCGGGAGCCAATACATCCCTAACGCCTTGATAGGATCCGTAGTGTGCCAGTTTAAAGGAGTCCGGCTGCACTGATTTTCCGCAGGTATCGAGAGCAAGAGACTGGACACGTTACTGGACCATTTGCGCCACTCCATGCACGCGGATTTTATCGCCCCGGATACTTGTGCCCGCTTATCCTTTGCTTCCTGCAACGTGAGACCTCCGGAAAGAATACCATCCACATATATTTCCTTCATCTACACCTCTTCCGCCTTGGGAAACGAACGGCACGCTAACTAACTGCTGGATGACCCTGATGGCCGTGAATGGTGCGGACGCCGTACCACAGGTTGATGGTCCCATTCTGATGGTCCCATCCGCCGCCCGCCATAAAATCCGCTTGTATTGGGCGTCTTCCGGATGAACATCTATACAACGATACATCTTCTGGATATCCGCTGCAAAAACGAAACGATACTTTCTGAAGGGCTGGCCCAGTCCACAACACGTCGTTTAGAGATATTCCGTTTCTAGTCCTTGCGGAGGCGTCGAAAACGATTCTTTGTTTAAGCGACTGCTGCTCCTTCTTAAAGACCGCATGATGCGGCAGCACGCAGGAAGCCACATGCCTATCCGTAGAAGTACGCATCAGCAAACTGCTTTCACTGCCCACCGCCGGCGCTATTTGCTTGAGGGCAAAGTACTCCTCGATCTCCTCGTTATATTTGCTCCAGCGCTCCGGACTGTTGGACAGACGATGTTCCAACTGCAAGAACCTATTCAGCGCCATCTGATGCGATCTTCTCAGAACCAAAGTTGGATCCATGTAAGTTTTGAAGGGCAACAGTACCACGTACCGGCCATCCGATCGCCGAATATGTGTCTTCTGAAAGAAAGCTTCGCACCAGAGGTCCCCCTCCGATGTGAGAGAACGGTCCGGAACGGCCTCCACCTCGCAGAAACGCTTGAGCAAAGCCTCGGTGTCCAAGAGCACCCGATGACACCGAACCTGCGTCGCTTCCCGCACTCCATCCGCCAAACCAGATAGGATCCACCCAAGGTGAGTGTTCTGAGCTAAAGGCTCGCCGGGCAGCCAATCCTGGTGTCCGGCAACATGATTTGCGCTAACAGGTCCAGACCCAAGATGAGGTCGACTCGCTTCGATCGTGAGAAGTACGGATCCGCCAGCGGGAGCCCTCGCTGAGGCATGAGGCTGCTATACGGAAGACAGGTAGTAACCGAATTGAGGACATACGCGGAATCAACGTCTTCTGAAAAGTCAGGGCTAACATTACTATGCCGACCGCCCCCAAGACCCATCCCAAAAATAGATGTTCGGGTGCCAGATCGCTTTAGATGCAAGGACTGTACCACGTGCTCCGAGACAATGGTTGCCTCCGATCCTTGGTCGATCAGGGCATTTATGACAGCGTGCAGTCCGTTGACCGGGTTCCGCACGGTGATACGAGAAGTGGCGAGAAGAACATTTCTCGAAGACGGATCCGATGACGTTGCCGATTAGCATCCGTAAGTTGCGCCGGGGTTCTGGTCTGTCGTTGGCTGCCTGCGCTGTTGAGATACGCTGTCCCTGTCTGCAGGTGCACTAGGAGTCGGCGCCACATGATGCGGCGGCACCCCGCTCGGCGACTGGCTATGAGCGAAAACAGGGAAATGCAACAGTGCGAAAGGGTATGTGCCTTACTTAGACAATTGATGCATAATTTACCCCTGCTTACTATGTCCTTCCTCTGGTTGCAGTCTAGGGCCAAAAACGTTGAGAAACGACGCAGGATATGGTCGCCGCCGCAGTGGTAACAGGCGCCGCTAGGGCGCCTAGCGTGCTCCTGTGCACTCGCACTCGTTTGGTAGGGTCTGAAGATCCTGGGCTATCAGCGGAGCGACTCCTTGAGAAAGTGCAACTTCTGCACACTACTCAGATTGGCGTTGTTGTGGATTAGACTCGTGAAGACATCATAATAGCCTGGTCAATCGACACGCGCGCCGGAGAACTTCGGAACCGACATCTGGGGCATGTTCAGCGGCACTTCCGCATCGGTGCCCCCAGTCACTGGCGGCGGAGGCGAAAGCGCAATAGGCATCCATGTACCGCTCCTCGAACTCCGACTGGAAATCCTTCGTGGCATAGGCCGACACAGAAAATCCTTCCAGATTCACGATAACGGAATCCGTCTCCCTAAATGCGCTTCGTAACTCCTCAACTTGTTCCAGCCGTTTCTTCAGGTAAATCCTCGTTTTCCTCGATTGCGAATCCTTTTTAAAATTTTGCAACAGGGATTTCACGAACTGAAATCGATTTGCCTGCAAGTTAACCAGCTGCTCCAAAGTAGGAGTATCCGAATCCGCTTTCATGTTGACCAATGTTGTGAAACCGAACTTCGCGCGGAACTCACCACCCCAAATAATAATTTAATAGAAAAAACTCAGTAAATTTTAATTCGCACACAACTTGTTTACTTACTCAGTTATGTATACCAGAATCCACCCCAAGACGAAGCGAAGATCAACGACCGTCTCCAAAGTTCAAAAAACTGTCGTCTTGCGCCTATGTATCGCAGTTCTTCTCTTCCGTGATTCGCAGAGCCGCCGGCCTGTAGTCTAGGTGCAGCTGTGATTCCGTTATGCCCAAAGAAGCGAAAGAAAGTGAAGAAAACGTCTAGAAAGGTCTAGAAACTTCCGTAGCTGTGTCTATGTATCGCCGTTCTCTTTCTTCTTCACTTTTCGCGGTATGCAGAGCCGACTTGCAAACATAGCGCAGTTGCGATCTAACGGCGCTTATTTACACAGAATTAAGAATTTTCGAATTTCCCCCTTGAATTCAATTAACACAGGGTCATTGTAAGAGAGGTCCCAGTCAATGCAAAACACAAAAGAACAATTCACGTTTATTAATATATGATATGTGCAAATAGCGTCCCACGTTAGATGCAACTTGCGCGTTCTCTCGCTTGCCGAAGACGACTGACTTTTTCCCTCTTCCCGCCTTCGTTCCCCCCGCATCGTCCCAAAACGCGAGAGCGATCAGCTGTTGCTCTCCGCGCCCCGCTCCCCACACTGGGACAAGCAGCAAACTTAACAACGTTTTTTTTTCGACCGAGTTTATGAACATCTGCAGACTCCCATGTAGTTACCAATTTAACCAATATTAACCCATTTTGTATGCATTGCTGCAAATTTCTATAATGGATTACATAATTTTTTTGTTCCACAGGTCAGCTATTAATTTTTAACTTTATCCTCTTTAGATGCAAAACTATTTGACGGACAAAACGGAAGAAATACATTATGAAGGATGATTCCTTTGTTGGATAAAAATCTGTTAAGTATTTGTTATTTGCCTTTTATGATTGGTTTAAAATTGTAACACGAAAATTGTACACGAGAGTCTACAAAATTTGGTCCTGCGTTACTACCTGTTTTTATTATAATTTTATCTAGCTTAGATTCAAAGGCACACTTAATTTTATATAATAACAGTCTTATGTATTAGAGAAGCATGCGCAGATGCAGAGAATTCAGAATATGGAAAAACACTGGTATAATTTACATAGTCTATACTCCAAGTTACATTTAGAATGAGCTGCACCCCTAAATAAACCTGTTAAATGGCAATGATCCCTAACTCTATCATTTAATAATATTTTTTACAAATATGACAATTTAATGAATCCTGAAATTCAAACTCGTCTTCAGAAGTCATTATGATTGGTTTAAAATTTTACAAGAGAGTCTACAAAATTTGATCCTGCGTTACTACCCATATAATAAGCATAAGCTATAGGTATATGAGAGTTTAAATTGAATAATTTTGGGTTTACTTCAATATTTCTGGGCTCCAGTTCACATTCAAAGTCGGCGCACATGACGAACGGATATAGGTCATAGGAGTCCAAGATCATTACATTACGTTTGGTGTGTTTGGTGTCACTGGAAAGCATTTTTCAAGCCCTTTCCAATAGTATGCTTTATACGATTGTAAGCTAAAAACTGCAAGTTTTCATTAAAACGCTTAAAAATAAATTTCCACACCTCCGCGCACAAGCAGTTATCAGCACACACTTGAGGGTTGGGGTGAGTTCGCAGCTCCGCGCAAAAGCAGACCCGAGCGCACACTTGAGGGTAGGGGTAAGTTCCCAGGTGGACTCGACCAAGAGATAGCAAAGGGTCATGTCTTTCAGAAAACCAATGGAGGGAGGATCTTATAGAATACCTGACTCAGGCGCATACATACATACCGAGTATCCGTGCATACAAGTATTTAAAATTTTAAAATCATTTTAGCTAAACATAAAACTGATGTATTATAATCAGCCTATGTCCTATGTCTATTAGAAACATCTTCTCAGAAAACAATTACTGCAACGTTACTTGTATCCCTTTTCTCCTTACTTACTGAAATCTAAAAAATCTGAAATTTGAATAAACAACTTGAAACATTGACTTATACTTGACTATGCACTTTACAATTTTATTATGTTGCGTTCATGAACGTATATCGGTTCTCCATATCGCTACATTTTTTAACTTCTTTGAACACGTGCACTGATTTTAAAAACTATAATTTATGGGTTTATGATTTCTGTGCCAGAATCCATAATGACTAAAAGGGCCTGGTGAAGGGGAATCCTAATCACAGGAGACGACTGATAATGGGTTTCGGGGTGGGGGAAACCATGTTTTATGTATTTCCTTTTTATCTATGTGTTGAAATGGATCTTCCTCATCGGTTCCACATGTCATGTTTCCCCACACTTCTGGGGTTCCCACTCAACCATACACACGCACACACGTAGACAGAGGCTTACATATATAGAAATTGACAGTGTGTTTTGAGATGATGCAACCCCTTAAGACGTTGTCAATCTTCCTAAGTATGGTCAGGAATAATTTTCAATATTCCCAAATTACGGATAGGGGGGGTCGGAAAACTAATCATGACACAATCGTCACATTTTATTACTTCTTTGAACACCTGCACTGATTTTAAAAACTATGGGTTTATGATTTCTGTGCCAGAATCCATACTGACTAAAAGGGTGAGGGGGAATCCTTATCACAGGAGACGACGGATAATGGGTTTCGGGGTGGGGGAAACCATGTTTTTATCACTAATGTGACAGCTTAATAGCCCATAAATCTGTGCCAGAACCAGCGTTTACATACTACTCCCACCAACATACTGCCCGGTAGACCCAAAGATACTACCCGATTTAATAGACTTTGCGATTACCAAAAACATTCCTACAAATCTGATAAACTCCAAATGCTTTTCGGATATCTCATCTGACCACTCGCCTGTCCTGTGTTTTCTTCCAGGAACAGTGGATCCGTCATCAATATTGACCTCAAGAAAACCAAGAAAAAGAAAGTATATCAGCTCATACATTGAGCTAAGGCCTCATCTCAACGATTAAGCCAACGTAGACAGCTTTGTTAATTCAGAGGAGTCTGTACTCGTCTCTGCAGCTCGAGTTTCAACACCTCGAACTATAAACACACAATGTAATCAAAATAAGACAAAATCTATAAATCGAGCAACTCGTCCGCGCAAAGCGACGCTTACGTCGAGAGTGGCAATTCCACTGATCGCCATCTACTAAGCGAAGCTTAAGACATTCCTTACGTCAACTTACTCAAGCTTTGCAGCAAGAAGAAGTATATATTCACCGCCGCTACATAGAGCAATTGTCAACTTCTAGTACAAAACACTCACTATGGAGAGCTCACCCAACCCTGAGCTAACCGAAAGAAACTGTGAAGCAGGTTTGCTAACCACCTTAAAAATGTCTTCCAACCAAATCCTGCCACTAGTGCGTTTACTTTGCCGACTTTACCATATGAGCCCCAGCCTCAGGATGAGCCAATTAAGGTTCGGCTAAACGAAATCGTTAGCATCATCAAAAATCAACTGAATCCGAAAAAAAACCGGGCTGCGACCTCATAGCTCCCAAAATGATCATTGAGCTCGTGCCATCGCAAAACTTGACAACTGTCCAGTGAGATGGAAAGAGTCAATTATAATAATGATATTAATGCCGGGAATACAGTACACACTTCCAACGCTCCCTACAACACCCACATGCTTTTAGCGTCTTAGCTTTACGACAGAAAATTTGAGGTACAACACTGCTATATCTGATGATTACACTGTTGGAGCTGCAGTTCCTCAAGGTAGCGTACTAGAGCCAACATTATATGACCTCTACACAGCAGACAAGCACACGACTAACATTCAATTTTTAGTTGCTTAAAATTCCCGATGCAAGCAACTGAGCTAGCTCTTCAACTGGTCGATGTTGAAAAATGCCCATCAGATTGGCGAATTAAAGTGAACGAACAATTATGCAAGCACGTTACGTTCACCCTGAACAGGCAAAACGGCCCGCCGCTTACATTAAACAACACTCTACGCCCGAATTATGTCAATGGTCCGGGATACTCTGTCTTCCGTATGGGTCCTTTGACCCGGGATACTCTGTCCTCCGTTTGGTCCTTTGGTTGGTAGCACAATTTGTAACTTTGATAATGTCGTGATAAGGATTTCGATGTCGTCGATTATTGTAGTGGCGGCCTCGACGTATTTGGTCCCATTAGCGGAGATAGAGCAATTATCATAGGAAGATCTGTGGTTGGTGTCCTCTTCGTATTGTGCTGCAGGTAGCTTCCGTGTCGTCCAGAAAGTTGTGGATGCATACAGTGATATTTGATTATAAAAGGTGTATCTATAATCTTAATTTCTACATCATTCTTAATAATAACATTTGGTACGTCTACATACAGTATTTTGTTAAGTGGTAATGCAATTAGGCGGTAAAACTTGTAAGATTGTTGTGACAGAATTGGAACTTTTATATTGAATATATTTAATATATTATATATATTTTTTATATTTATATATTTTGTGAATGGTAGTGGATTCTAATGAAAGCACATTATATACATCATGTTCCAGTTGAACATTTACATTTTGATCTGTTAGAAAGGTTCTTTTTTTTCCATCTCGACTGAATTTAATAAGTATTTTAGGACAATTTTTAATTTTGGAAATAATAGGCTTTCGCAATATTAGTTATGTGATTATAAAGTAAGTCTATGTTGAAGTTGATCCTGTCTGTATATTGAATAAGCTGAATGTTTCTATGTTCTTCGTCAATTTGTTTAAAAATTTTGTTCTAGTAAGAATTCATGAAGTTGCCTATAAGTTTCTAATCCTTGTTTATATGTTCGGCTATTTCCTCGAATTTTATGAGGGTCTCATTTTTGAAAATAATATTAATTTCGGAATTTTCGTGAAAGGTTTCTAGGTCTCTTCGCTTCCTCGTTGACGTCCATGTTTCCCGAAACTATTTTTACTATGTAACCTAATCCGTTAATGAGTCCCCTTCTGAACCTACTTCTCCCATTGTTGGCGAGTAAGGAGCTTAACCTCTGCTGAACTTGGAATAGCTTCCGATGTATAGTGAGTTTGAGCTCCTCGAACTCATTTTCGTTAGGTAAATTCCCTATCACCTCGTGTATTTTAGCCGTTGAGTCCTCATAGTAGCTCAAGTGAATAACGTGTTTAAAAATAAAGGATTTTACCACTCTCGCTGTTCCCAAGTTGATTTTTATAAGGGGTTAATCTCTATCCAAGGTTTCGCTAACGAGCCGTTGAGTTATTCTCAAGGTTAATCTGTAAAATTACATCATAAGTGTGAATGTCCAAGTTGTTCAAAGTTACGTCCGCCCTGCCTATAATTTTGTTTCTCATAGTTCTTAGTATCAACTGTCGGTATGAGGTTTGGTCTGTGCCTCTTATTCACATGATTAACTCTTCAACGCTCACAATAAATTTCTAGAGGGTCCCTGGGGTGCCCTCAAAGGTATGCAACCGCTTATATCAGTGGGGTTTAAGGTGGTATTTAAGGTGGTGGTGTTCTATATATTTAGAATAGTTCTAGCCTTCCCTAGATTATTACCGGCACTAATGGTGGGGATAGTAATCCTAGAGCCCCCCGTAGCGTGCCCGGAATCCATGACCAAAAATTCTTCCTCTCTAATTTTAGGTAAACTAGTACTACCTCTGAGACCTAATCTGGATCTGGTTTTTTGTACAATAGTTTTCTTTGACATCAGGTGAAAGAATACGTATTTAGGTAATTAATAATGTAGTACATTTAATATACTAACTTCCGAACTATATTATGTGCTTTAATAAGAATTATTTTTTGTGTAGGAAAAGTATGCAGGGGATAAGTGTATAAAGTGTACATAAAGATGTGTATAGGTATAAGTATTTTAATACCCGTTACTCGTGGAGTAAAAGGGTATACTAGATTCGTTGAAATGTATGTAACAGGTAGAAGGAAGCGTTTCCGAACATATAAAGTATATATATTCTTGATCAGGATGAATAGCGAAGACGAATGAGCTACGTCCGTCCGCCTGTCCGTCTGTCCATCTGTTTGTCTGTCCATCTGTCCGTATAAACGCTGTATAATCTATAAGAGATACAAAGTTGAGATTAACCATGAAGATTCTTGAGGTCCCTACGGAGCTCAAGTTAATTACAGCATCCTGCCACGCCTAATCTAAAGCCCACTAAAATCGCTTAAATCTCAGAAACTATTAGAGCTAGAAAGTTGATATTCAGAATGTGTAATCTTTAGATGCCAGCGCATCTTATAGTGGTATCCGGCCACACCCACCCATACGCCCACAAGGCTCAAAAGATTTTTTTTTTGTTTTTCGATTTTTTAGAAAAGCTGATACCTCGGTAACTATAAGAGATAGAAATTAAGCATGTAGGTTTTTATGATGCTTCCAATGCGAATTTTTTACAGTCAAGCCACGCCCACTGTAACGCCCACAAAACTAGAAAAACCAAAAATGCAAAAATCTCAAAATCTATAAGAGCTACAAAATTTTGCTGAAAAACACGTATTTAAGAGATGCCTCTACCATTTGCCACGAAGTTGCATCCGGCCAAGCTCACTCTAACACCCACAAACCGCGGAAAACTGTGGCGTCTATAATATTATTATGAATGCCTTCGTTTGACCTTGTATAACTTATTTCTGTTAATGTCTATCGATTTACCAAAGATTTTTTTAATCGGAACATTATTTCGCTATTTATGAAGAAATTAAGGTTATAAGGCCTCACATGGGCAGTGACGTCACTATAAGCATACTCAACATACTTCCTCTGACAATAGGTGGCGCCTGGTGAATTTCCAATAGCAAAATTAATATTTTAAAATGTTGTAAAACAGTAACGGGTATCTTATAGTTGCGGCACTCGACTATAGCGTTTCCTCTTGTTTTTCTTAGTGTAAAGCAATTACTGGTGTTTGCATAGTCTGCAAGACAGACAACATAAGCGTGTGTGTGTTCCTTATTTATTTGAAGGTGTAACCATGGGACAAAGTTGTTGGTCGGTTTGCATGGCAACAAGAAGTTTTTTATATAAAAAAAAATTGCATGTACATTTTTGGAAAATTTTGATATTCTTAATTCGAATTATTTTTTTTGAAGTGTAATGTCAATGGCACACTGTAATTTTATTACGAGTTTTTTTTTGATAATGTTGACGACTTGTTTTTCCTTTTGGTCAGCGAGTTCTGAGTTTGTGTTTTTCTTTCCCCGCAACAATGTAGTTGCTCTTGTTGTTCAAACATGAACACATCTAAAATGACTTCCTGCAGAACGGTCACTGAATGTCTTTGAGGACTTGTTTTCCTTTTGGTCAGCGGGTTCTGAGTTTGTGTTTTTCTTTCCCCACAACAATTTAGTTTCTCTTGTCGATCCAGTTGTTGGTAGTACAGGTCCGAATTGAGCGTTTGGACATAGGGCTCATAGTGGATTATTCTCTGCCAATCCCACCAAACACACAGAAGAACCTTCCTGGCCGTCAATCCAGGCTTGGCCACCGTCTGGGCCGCTTCACCGCTTTTCGACCACGACTGTTTGCGTCCTACGTTATCGTAAGTGACCCACTTTTCATCGCCAGTCACCATACTCTTCAAAAACGGGTCGATTTTGTTGCGATATAGAAGCGATTCGCATGCGTCGATACGGTCAAAGATGTTTTTTTGCGTCAATTCGTGTGGCACCAATACATCGAGCTTCTTAGTGACTCCAAGCTTCTTCAAATGGTTTATAACGGTTTGATGACACATGCCCGGCTCTTGACCGATGCTACGGCTGCTACTATGCCGGTCTCTTTCGACCAATCCAGCGATTTTATTGCACTTTTCGACGACAGGCCTTCCGGAGCATCTTCGACCACCTCTATACCAGAACGTAAACGTTGATACCATCGTTGTGCGGTGGAAATGGAAACTGTATCGGGTCCATAAACTGCACAAATTTTATTGGCAGCTTGAGATGCATTTTTGCCTTTATCGTAGTAGTACTGTAAAATATGCCCTATTTTCTCTTTATTTTGCTCCGTGATTGCGACGCTATAACTCACGAACGACTCAAAAGAAAAGACAATCAATCAAACACGTGAAAACGCGTAGTATGACCTGATGCAACGAATAAAACAAGAACTACGCACTTTCATCGCCAACTAGCGAAAAAACCGCAAGACTTTTTTGACAACCTAATATATCAATTAATAGCTAAGTGCACTACTGTTTAACTCAACCCAGTGAAGGTCTGTTCAAGACACGAAACTATTCGTGTCGGTGTTCTTCATCCAAGCATTTCATTATATATAATATTATAATATAATAATAATGTGCGATGCATTTTGTGCCAGTCGGTGACGATTGTCACAATTGGTATAGATACATATATTTTTCGATTTAGATATCCATATTGTAATGCGCGATGCATTCTGTGCCAATCGGTGCTGATGGTCACAGGTAATATAAATATTTGTTATGGTTTAGTTGGTGAACAAGCACACACTTTTTATTAGGCCTGACTAACTCACTGACTTGGATTGTAGTTTATTATTTTCCCTTTTATTTTGTAGACAGACAAGCATTTTTCTATTCTTTTTCTTCTGTTTTTCCTCATTTCCACTTTGACCATTGGCTTACCCAATTATTTCATAGCGATGAATACGGTGATCGTGGTGATTTTCATCATTTTGTTCTTTTAGATACCGGCTGCGCCAATTATGTCAATGGTCCGGGATTGTCTGTCTTCCGTATGGGTCCCTTGATCCGAGATATGCTGTCCTCCGTTTGGTCCTTTGGTTGGTAGCACAATTTGTAACTTTGATAAAGTATGAACTGCCTTCTTTTGGTGTTGTTTTAAGACAGATTTTTATTCTCGCTCTGAGTACATAATGAAAGCTAGCTTTAGAGTGGGGGGTACATATGCTGTGTTTGCGAAATAGCGTAGGTTAGCGTGTGGATGCCCTGTGGCCCAGTTGTTTACAAGACTCAGCTTTGGGACTCCGGTGCGTCGCTGGTTCGATGTCCGGGTTAAACGGCACCGCCGTTAGTGGGAAAATATCCGAGGCGGTTTGGGTGGAGGTGATGTCATCTGCATGACATCAGCGGTAACTCTAGCAAGCAAACGAACTGTTTCAATCGACAATATTCAAATTCCAATGAATTAAGGCGTACCGATACAGGCAATGCACAGATTTTCCGCTTGGCGTTAACAATGTTATAAAACTGCTTCGGATCAGTTGAAAATTTTGTTTTACATCGATTAAAGTAATAAAAATAACAATGACTATTAAGACTAGAGGACTAGATTCGTAGATGAGATTCTCTCCGACTTAAAGGCCGAGCTAACCGCGATAAGTACGCCTCCCCCTCTACGAGAAATGCAATCGGCTTGATAGGTGTTAATACTACTTAGAACAATTTCAGAGTCTGAGATTTCTGATTTAAACCGATCTCCGTAAACGCAATAATAAGTTCCTTAAAAGCAGCATACAGCAGCCCTAACATTAGCATACAGTATCTACTTTTTTTGAAGACGGGTATTATTTCTCGGTTTATTAGGGACAAATTCTTATTTACTAGGCCATCGGACCAGAAATCTTTCAATTAATACTGTAGTAGGATAAGAGACTTGCTATAAGTATAATTAAGTACAACTCTACTATGAATATGTATATGTAAGTTGAACTATTCGGTATATAAAAGTATATAGTCGTTACAGTTAAAAGAGTCTTTAGTGGTAAAGTGGGAAATCTGGCAACTCTATAAAAATGTTAAGTATCGATGATCATAGCCAACTTCAAGTAATGGTATCGACGCTATGTAATGCAAATAAGAAGTGAAAGAGGACGGTCAAGTGTTAATAAACTTGTTTCTATTACACGGTAACAGTTTATACTACTATAATACTTTAAAAGCTTCTGGAGTGGCCGATATCTTAAAGGAGGAAATTGAGTGGGACACTTATCTTGGATGTACTCCAAAAACATCAAAATGTGTAGTTTCTGGGGAAAGACTAGCAACAAATTGATGTCTTTCTTTTAAAACCAAATTAGGTAATTATTTCCCATCCCTAGGATTGAGACTACCCGGCGGTACTACTACCCCCCATCTGGGATCAAATAAAGTATAACGTAAACACACCAAACACAAAAAAAAAAATAGCGCGACTAAGGCAAAAAAGAGAGAGCGCAAGAGATAAACTTTTCTAACGACTGGGCGTGGCTTGTTAGGCATCAACAATAGTTGATTGATTTAATTGATGAACAACAATTTACTGCCGTCCAGCTTAAACCCTGGTTGGCGGCACTAAACTTGCCGACAATCGACAACAAGGCCGACCTCGCGGCCCGACTAAATAGCGAGGGCCCATTAGCTCGTGGAACTCGCCCAGAGTCCCAGCTACCAGTGACCGCTGAGTACCAGAACTTTGCTGATTGGTCTCAGGAGTTGGATCTAGAAGATGATTTGGATTTCTCTGCGGAGGATTCCGGCCCTAGGTCGGAGCTTGTTCAGAAAGAACACACATATATTAATGTTAGAGAGATAAGAGTGTGCCTATTTGTAGGCAATAAAATTTTAACTACACCAAATCGTTGCGTCTGACCTGCACTTTAGTTTTGTTTACAGCCTCTCTATTATTTTGGACCTTCGACGACTCTCTACAACTTTACCCCCTGTGGTAAGAGGTTCAAATTGATAAATCAGCACCTGAAAGTCTGTATTAAGTGATAGACACACTCAGCTTAAGGTAGCAAAAACAAAAATCTTACAAGAAGCTAACAAAAAGAAGTGTTGTACGACGTGCTTGAGGCCATTAACATCAGCAAAAAGTGTGCGTAAATAGATAAAAATATATGAATATTTAGCGCTACGATTACGGAGTGCCAAGTAAAAAAGCTAAAATAAAAAGGAAAAGAGCATGTTAATTCAGTGAATCGAACCAAAACAGTTTTGAAATCAGATCCAAGGGTAGTCAGCGGAAAGAAGCGTCAAGAGGCCAGCAACAGCACTTTTCTCAATAGTTTCATCAGAGATCTGCTCGTCCGGCAGCCTTCTCAAGCTCTCGTGTAAATACTTATATGTTCGCTTGCTATTCAACGATTTTAACAGGCATCGATCACCTTCCAACAACTCGGAACCACAAAAGGTCCTTTGAACATAGGATCCAGTTTGGTTTGATGCCGCTCCAAATGATCTCCAAACTTGTGTTTTACAATCTTGGTCTTATTCTTATCAACTCGATTCTTTTCATATTACGCATTAATTTCAGTATTTTCTTTGGCCTGAGCCCTCGCTTGCTTACAATCTATTTTAGTTTCTTCATTTATTGGCAATAAGCCCATTGGCCTGGCCTCTCTTCCAATCAATAATTCCAATAGACTATACTTAGTCTCCCTGTTCGTCGCATCGAGCTCATAACTCTTTCTACTTGACCATTGGCCCTACTTGCACCTGTTGCTATCAAATGTAATTATATTTTGTGCATTGAACAGAACTCACGAAACTTTCCACAGTCGAAATTCCTACCTTCATGTGCTATAATACGGTTAGGTACCCCAAAAATTGAGATTGTTGATTTTACAGCCTTAATACAGTTTTCAGCATCTAAATGCATAGTATGATATAAGTGAACGAATTTAGTAAATGCTCCTACTTGTAATATGACATATTCTTTGGTATTATTTTTACCACTCAGCTTTCCACTTATATCAATATGCATAGAATGCCAAGGTAATTCAACTTTCGGAATTGGATGCAATTCCATTTGAATTTTCCCTATTGAAGGATTTGCTAGTTTGCATATTATGCGGTTCTCTAAGAATTTTTTTACATACTTGGACATGTGCTTGAACCAATACTGTTCGTCTAACGTTTCTGCCACCCCAAATGAATGATTGCTTCATGGACATGATTTACTACAGACCACCTAAAGGCTCTTGGGATTACAAGTAAACAGCGTGTCTTTCCATTTCTCTGAATTTTCCGATATAGAATTCCTGCCCTTAACTCATACGTCTTCGCTAAACTCTCCTGCATCTCTCCATCATTCAGCCCAAATGGCATAGATAGAAACTCATACTGGCCCTCAGGGGTTACAAAAGCGGTTCGCTCTATGGCTCCTGCATCTATTGGAATCTGATAAAATCCACTAGCCATATCTAAGCAAGAGAAGTATTTACCCCCACGCAGTCTGTTCACTTGATCTAATATTAGAGGCAACGCATATTTGTCAGCCACTGTATTTGCATTTAGCCCTCTATAATCTATGCACAAACGATCACTACCATCTTTATTTTTTACTAACAAAATTGGACTCGCGAATGGAGAATTACTTGGACGTATTACGTTTTCCGCCAACATTTCTTTGATTTTATCTCTTACTAATTCTTTTTCATCTACGCTAAGTCGATATGGGCGTCTCTGCACAGTCTTATTGGCATCCAATAAACGTATTTCTAATTCTCCAGTCGTGACACTTTTGCTCGGCATTCCAATAATAAAATGTTCAGTGTATGGACCAATAATGTTCTTCAATTTTAACTTAAAACTATCATTTAAATCATAATTTTCATCAAATAGCTCATAATTTTGAATTGACTCGTTTAGTTTTAAAAATCATCAGCATCCATCGTTATGCCAAAGCCAAGTGCTAAGATTTCACGACCAATTATTATGTCATGTTTCAAATACTCGTCTTCAACTACATTAAACATGATTTCCAAATTAAATTGACAAATTTTTATGGTGGTCAGTATTTGTAAATTACAGTGTGCTAACTTTGCCTTTAATTCGGCACCCGAGTCGGAAAAAAATGGATAGGTCTCACCAAATCGATATAAAATTTCTTTGGGCTCCAACACTGCACAGACATCTACTCGACGCTGTTCCCATTATACATGCGGATGCAATATGACCGACGATTCCACATTTAAAGCATGTCACTCCAGTCCTGCCTCGTCCCAACAGTGGTTTTCCAAACGATTGACTTAGTTTTGATTGTTCTGCCTTTTCCTTGCGGCATTCTAGCATTTTGTGTCCGAAAATTTCTCAGTAATGGCACTTCATTGATGTGTTTGCCTTGAATCTCTTCCTGTCGGGGCCGATCGAATGGTCTGAAGCCAGATGCTTACTTTGATTGCTGTATGCATGCGCCTTCCACTGCTGCTGTAGTTCATTTCTGTTCGTTATATTGGTGGTGAACAGTAGACGCTGCAGTCTAGTGTCGATTTGCGACGTGTGTGCCAGCACGAGACAGCAAAGAGTCAGCTACCTCCTCGATGTCCATCGACTTCCATTTCGTCAGAAGAGACGTAACTAATCGGCTACCATACGCTGACAAGAACTCGCCTGTTTTCGGCCGTCCGTTAAGAATATTTAACAAGATGGCGGCCGGAGTCTCAGAGTCGTCGTAGCGAAGAACGAATAATTCTTGAAATTTTGGCCAGGTTATGCCAGGATAGCTGATTGGGAAGCGCTCCCTTCTAGTGCTCCGCTCAGCGATATAACTAGCGCTTGCCCTTCAGGAGATGCTCCGTGAAAATCATATCGGCTGTCAGCTTCAGCTACGTCTGAATTGAACTTTGGCAGTCTGACCAATTTTTCACTTGTATTTGTTGAAGCAGGCTGCTGCATTGTTTTAAGTGTTTTCATAAATCGTAGATTTTGTGCTTTTAACAACGATCGCCATTCACCATTACGCTAGCCCTGAGCCGATCCCACTTCTCATGTCAGGGGCTGGGACATTTGCTGCTCTTCTTCTTGCATTTTAATACTGATGCGCATTGAGTCGCGGTCAACTAGGAACATTTGCCCGTCTTCGATTTCCGAGCAAATTGAACTTGGCATTCTCCACTTTCCATGGCACGTGCCAGTTTAATTTACATTTTGCTTTTTCTTATACATCTCCGACATATAGATATAAATATATTATAAAATACATAAACATACATATATCCCTAAAAAAGTTCAAAATGATGTCAGAAAAAAAATAGATTTATTAAAGGCGCAGTCCGGAATTATTTTGGAAATAAAAATCAATGATGGGGTTAACGGAGGAACCCGTAGTACGATCAGAAGAGCTTGAAAAAAAAACTCACACTGTCCTTTTAGAGATCTGCTTTGTCTATCAGGAATATTTTAATTTCAAGCAATATGATTAAATAATGATGGTTTTGGCTCAGATCAAATTAAGATTTGAAAAAGAGTTTTAAAATAATAAGAGGTACAGGATATTCCCACAGCCAAATTTCGAAGATAAAAAACACGGAAAAAGAGATAGAGTTTGCAGGCACTTTAAACGCATCCAAATTAGGGCAGACTTTTCGAAGTCAGGTAGGCAAGCTAAGAGAGTATCTAGATGAGACGTCGACTCTCATAGACAACAATCCAGATTTCCTTACTATAATATAAGGAAAAACAAAAATTGAGTATTTGTGGAGGAAAGTTCAGAGCCTAATAGAACAGGTTAATACTAATATCGAAAGTTCGTTCATTAATAAACGATATCGAGTTTAATACGCAAAATATATTTGCCCCAATACAAAATCGACTCAGCGGAGTAAATACCCATGCTGATGTGTGGATGGTGGTAATGACGGAGGAATTACCAACCCTGCCTAAAATTCAGATTCCCACATTTTTTTGGTTATTCCAAAGAATAGAATCTATTTTATGAGCTTTTTACAGAGCTATTCCACACAAGATTTAAGTCAATCTATAACATTTAATTATCTCAAGTTAGCATTAAAAGGAGAAGCCAGGAATGTGGTTACTCATCTATTGTTAGCCGGAGGAAATTATGAAGCCTCTTGGGAGTTTTTGACCCAGCGGTATGAGAACAAAATAAAAATATTCTCTCTTTAAATTTATACGAAAGTCATGTCAATAAGAAAAAAGACATTCATGCACTTTCTGATGTTACGGAATTTTTAGAGCAAAGACTTAATTATATATCATTATTTTCAAATAAAAATAATAAAAAAATAAACTTGTAAAGAAAATTATTAGTGCAATGCACAATAATCATAACGAAAATTTTGCGTGTTTTAAATTACCTGGGTATTATTTAGTCCAGTGCTATAAATTAAAAAGAATGAATGCATCAGAAAGAACTGACTGGGCAAAAAAGAATCATATTTGTGCAAGATGTCTGAGGCATGAAAATTTTACAAGATGCACAAGTGAGCAACTGTGCGTGACTTGTAACAAACCTCACCATACGTTACTTCATTTTAGGATCCAAGAAAAGAAAACACGTGTAGAAAACCGGAGCAAGCATTGTAAGCTAAAGCTCTGATTAAAGTTAAGTCAGGCAATATAGGCCTTGAAAAATTAAGAGCTTTGATAGACAGTGGGTCTCAAAGTACTCTAATTTTCATAGGAGGCTTCACAAATTCTACAATTACCAAAAGTTAATTAGAGATAGTATATTGACATACAAAGAAATGTCAACTTTCTTTTGCCAAATCGAAGCAAAGACGGCCGTGTACCTTGCCCAGTGCAGACGTGTTTTTTTTCAGCGCTCTTACAGTGTGTTCGTAAGAGTAGTAACAAACGGTAAAAAATATTAAAATAAAAGAGAAAGGACGCTGGCAGCGATGCCAAATAGCAACGGTTTTGATTCCCTGCAAACTTAAAATCTAAAACACGAAAAAACAATAATAAGGAAAACTGAACATATGCCAGCAACCAAGCCAATAACTTGTGCACCCGGAAAACAAACGACTCAAAGCCGCGAAAGACAACAACAGCAACAAGACGAGCGCAGACTCTCTGTTGCTCGAAACAACGCGTACTTTTCGTATGTCTCTCCGGAGCCAAAAAGTAGTGCAATGTCTTTGACCGCAACCGCAACAGTTTGGGCAATCTCTTCTATGGTGTCATCGGTAACTACCGTTTCTGCAAATACAACAACAACTGCGTCTACGATGTCGTCGGCTCTCCAGCCAATTCTCTCATCGCAAGCTGAACCAACAACAACCACAGCTACTGCCATTACTTCAGTTACAAAGACAACAAAAACTACGACAACTAACCAAAACCAAAACAAAACTCAGCAAGCGGGTTCGGCCATACAGACCGGACTTGATCGGTACATTCATATCAAGCGTAAGCTCAGCCCGCAGAATAACGCCGTATGTAACAAGTCAAAAATAAACCGTGTCCAAACTGAAAATAAAATACCTGGGAATTCGAACAGCAATAGATTTGCGCTCCTAGCAGTAAATGAACCAGAACGGGCTCAGGAGACCCAACCGAAACCTAAGCCCCCACCAATTTACATTAGGGAGAAAATTACGAACGCCCTGGTAAACAAATTGGTTGCGCTGACTGGGGTCGGAAACTTTCATGTTGTTCCGGTCACAAAAGGGGATATCCATGAAACCAAGCTTCAGACCAAATCTGAAGAACAGTACCGAGCTGTTTCCAAATACCTGGAGGAAGCTAGGAAAAGCTACTACACGTACCAACTTAAAAGCAGCAAGGGCTTGCAAGTGGTAACGTTAGTAATATCGTGAAAAGAAAAAAACAAGAGGAAACGCTATAGTCGAGTGCCGCGACTATAAGATACTGTTTACTGTTTTACAAAATTTTAAAATATTATTTTGCTAGTGGAAATGCACAAGGCGCCTCCTATTGTCATAGAAAGTATAATGAGTATGCTTATAGTGACGTCACTGCCCATGTGAGGCCTTATAACCTTAATTTCTTTATAAATAGCGAAATAATGTTCCGATTTGAAAAATCTTTGGTATATCGATAGATATTAACAGAAATAAGTTATACAAGATCAAACGAAGGCATTCATTTTCCGCGGTTTGTGGGCGTTAGAGAAGGCGTGGCCGGATGTAACTTCGTCGCAAGTTGCAGAGGCATATCTTTAATACGTGTTCCTAAGCAAAATTATGTAGCTCTTATAGTTTTTGAGATTTTTGCCTTTTTGGTTTTGTGGGCGTTAGAGTGGGCATGGCTTGATAAAAAAAAAACAATTCGCATTGGGAGCATCATTAAAACCTACATGCTTAATTCGAACTTTCTATCAATTATAGTTACCGAGATATCTGCTTTTATAGAAAATCCGAAAACCGTCTTTTGAGCCTTGTGGGCGTATGGGTGGGTGCGGCCGGATAGTAAAACCACTTTAAGATGCGCTGGCATCTTAAGATTATACGTTCTGAATTTCAACTTTCTAGCTCCAATAGTTCCTGAGGCATATCTTTAATAATGTTCCTAAGCAAAATTATGTAGTCTTATAGTTTTTGAGATTTTTGCCTTTTTGGTTTTGTGGGCGTTAGAGTGGGCTTGGCTTGATCGAAAAAAAAACAATTCGCATTGGGAGCATCATTAAAACCTACATGCTTAATTCGATACGTTCGGTAATACGTTCTGAATTTCAACTTTTTAGCTCCAATAGTTCCTGAGACATCAGCAATTTTAGCTTTTTGCGATTTGTGGGCGTTATAGTTGGCGTGGCAGGATGCTGTAATAAACTTGCGCTGTTTTCCGAGAATCCAAGAATCTTCATGCTTAATCTCAACTTTGTATCTGCTACAGTTCCTGACATCTCAGCGTTCATACGGACGGACGGACATGGCTCAATCGACTCCCAAGATTATACATAATGAATTTCTAGCTCTAATAGTTCCTGAGATTTAGACAATATTAGTTTTTCGTGATTTGTGGACGTTAAGGATGGGCGTGGCCGGATGCGGAAATAAACTTGGGCTGCGTATTCATCTCTTATGGTTCCTGAGATCTCAGCGTTCATACGGACAGACGGACGGACATGGCAAGAATATATATATGTATTTACTTTACAGGGTCCAAAACGCTTCCTTCTATCTGTTACATACTTTTCAACGAATCTAGTATACCCTTTTACTCTACGAGTAACGGGTATAAAGAGCCGCAACCACTCTTCAGGGTAGAGAATTACCGTGGAAGAGCCACATAAAAGAAACGGCCCAGTGCAATGCACAAATTGTCAGGAGTATGGACACACCAGGGCCTACTGTTCACTTCGAACAGTCTGTGTAGCTTGTGGAGACTTCCACAACTCGGCCAACTGCCCTGCCAACAAAGAAGACCCCAAAATGAAAAAATGTGTCAACTGCCAAGGTAACCACACGGCAAACTACAGAGGCTGCCCGAACTACAAGGAGATAAAGGATCAAATGCGTAAAGTGAGAGCAACGCGTCATCAGAATACCCTAAATGTGTACAATTACCCGCGTACAACGCCGGACGTTTCCTCCGACACGGCTGCTAGATCCTCACTGGGTCAACTAAATACCCAGAAGGGCTGCTCATACGCCGATGCCCTTCGATCAGGGCCGAAAACCCTCTCCAGCCTAATCTAGGAAACGCTCAACAGACCCAACTTCAGTCGCAAGGCACTCTGGAATCTATGATGATCACCATGCAACAAAGTATGATGGAATTCATGTCATTCATGAAAACGACCATGCAAACACAGATTCATAACCAGAACATGATGCTACAGCTACTTGTAGCTAAGCAGTCCAAATAACAGATGGCAAATCTACGAATAACGATGTGGAACGCCAATGGCGTTTCACGGTACAACCATGAAGTAACACAGTTTCTGAATGATAACCATATCGACATTATGCTACTGGCAGAGACCCACCTCACAAACAAAAACAACTTCCAAGTAGGAGGATACACTCTCTACCGCTGAGATCATCCAGATGGTAAAGCCCACGGCGGAGCCGGCATCTTAATCAGGGAACGCATCAGGCACCACTTTCACCGAAGTTTTGCAACAAATTATTTGCAAGCCACGTCTATTCAAGTGCAGTCAGGCAACGGACACCTCACCATAGCCGCTGTTTACTGCCCACCTCGCATTACAATTTCTCATGGACTTCTATAACGTGCTTGGGGATCGTTTTATAGCCGCAGGGGAATATAATGCCAAGCACACGCACTGGGGATCACGCCTTGTGACTCCCAAAGGAAGGCAATTATACAATGCAATCATAAAACCGAACAACAAATTAGACTACGTTTCCCCTGGCAGCCCCACATACTGCCAACAGACCCCCGGAGAGTCCCAGACCTAATAGACTTTGCGGTGACAAAAAATATTCCACGCAATTTAATAAGCGCCAGAGCACTTTCGGACCTGTCGCCAGACCATTCTCCAGGGCAAATAACTCTCCTTCAAAGCACAAAAATTACATATGACCCCCACAGGTTGACGTCGCACAGAACCAACTGGTTAAAATACAAAAAGTATGTAAGCTCACACATCAAATTAAACCCTCAATTTAACCTCGCAGCTGACATCGACGGCTCTACCGATGCTCTTGAAGAAGTATTCGTGAAGGCAGCTACTACCGCAACACCACAAGGCAGGGAGATGAATTCCTCCGAATTATCACTGGGGCACCATAGAATATTCGCAATCTAAACATCCACAGGGACCTAGGCATTCTTACCGTAAAAGATGAAATAGACAAACAAAAAGCGTCCTACAATGAAAAACTCTCTATTCACCCCAATCGCCTCGCAAGAAGCCTGGTTCCCAGACGATCCCGTCTACAAAGCAACGATCTGCACAGCCAGCAATAACTTTCGGGCCCCCTATAGCACAATTAGTTAGAGTAATTAGGTTTAAGATTTGATTCACTTATTGTTAGTCTCCAAAGGGAAAAGATTCAATAAAATAAATAGCAAAGTCAAAAAAAAAAAAAAAAAAAAAAAAAATCGAAGCAGTACTTTATTCTAGATATAATATAACGGGAGAAGACGTGGATGAAAATGAAGTGCTATCGCCCTGGCATTTCCTAATGGGCCAACCTACGTTGGATATAGTGGAGACAGTTGTAGAAAATGAAAAATTACGAGCCTAAAAAGATGGAGTTTAAATCCAAGGATAAAAGAAAAGATAACACTGTCAATATCCGTGTGTGATCCGTTAAAACTAACGCCATCAAATCATACAATTGAAACTAATTAATTGAAGAATAAAATAAAAGAGCTTAAAGAAAGCCATCCAAAATTGAAAGATTTTTGATTTGCATTTCCATCACATTTCCGAACTAGCATCTCTTATATTTTCATTGATAGATATGGCAGTTTTAATAATACACTTTGTGAAAAAAGGTTTTATTAGGCAAAGATTAGAAGCCATAACTTTCGCAGACCCGTTGCCAGGAATTCAAAGACAAATAATAGAGTAAAAAAGAAACATATATATTGTTCACTGAATGACAAGCTTGCCGGGCCTTTGGAAGAATGTTCATCAGAACACGAAGTATTATATTATGCTTTTTAGTGTTAAGAAAGACAGACTCAAACCAGTGTTAAATTTAAGCTATACAAAAATCTAATGTTTAAAAGGAAATATAAATAAACACAAAGAGCAAGATTTAAGTCAAATCCTCCTGCGAATTGTCGCCACATGTTAAAGATAAGTGCGATAAAAGGTTTCGGGGATATAACGACCGTCTAGAGATAAAAATGTTCAATTCTCATATGAGCTACCTAAACTAGGATTTTAAGAAATAAAATCACTTTGAAAAAAGTCATTAACAAGCGCGAAAACTGCAACCAAGCAGTAAGCATCGAGGGAGGCAATCAAGCAGTACAACACGAAAAATTCTAGGAAGCTGTTGGCAAACAAATACCAAGCCTGGAAGTGCTGATATCAATAGCATCCCTGATATCGATATAAGCAACAGAGCAATAACGAATGGCAGTAGTAAGCAAAGGACTAGAATCGCCAAGTAGGCCACTTTCATTTGCCAAGGAAATCATCATGAATTGCGATAGACCGTCTTGCGCAAACGTTTGGACCCAGTAAGTACGCCACATTGAAATGTACATGAAGAAGGTACGTGAAGATTATGATTGTGGCTAAACTGAAGGACATCGCCCAGCGCTGGTTGCACGAAAATTCAATGCGTATTATGGATCCGGCAGAGAATGTTTTGCAACAGCTGATCTTTGCCTTCGTTAATTAGCTTTCAAATGTAGTGGCGCAACGCAAATTTTTAGATTTAAAGTGGCATTATAAATTCGCGGTGTATTTTAAGGCAAAGACAATGCTAGCAAGCAGGATCAACATCGAATCTGCTGAATTGGTTAACAGATAACCGAGGGAATACCAGCACAGAATTTGCGTGATCAGGCTCTGATCCAATGCATCACAGATCCGATGCGTTTGCTGATATCTGTTTGGACAAGCCAAAGGTGATGGTGTCAAAGGAGCTGAACAGGAATAGAAGCGACAATGGTGGATCCCGCTGAGGTAACTGCAACACCAGAGGACACATCGCTAAGGATTGTCGAATGCCAGTAAGGGATCCCGGATTTAGATATGCTTGTGGCAAGTTCGGCCGCTTCGTAGCCCAATGCGAGGAAAGAAAGGGAAATGTTGAAAATAAATATGTAAGGTATACTAAAATTCATTTTGACAGTCAAATTAATTCTCCTATGGTTACACTATGCATCTTAGACTCTGGCAGTCCAACTTCGTTGCTTAAAATATCTTTGTTGTCCAACAACATTGTTGGACCAAGCAGCCAAAGTAAAGACGGATGAGCAGCGCCGGGTTTATCAGCAGTTTCTAGTTTATTTTGATTATCCAGTTTCGCATGCGCTTTACTGTTACTTTGTAGTGCATGCGCTTCTGGGAGCTTTTGTAGAACTGATGTAGCTAGAAGCTTTGTTGTTAAGCTGTCCTTTTGGCATTCGATGTGGTTTTGTTGCGGAGGTTATTTGGTTTTGATTTAAACTCGTAATAAAAATTTGGAAATTGAACCGCACCGATGTATTTATTCTAAAGCAACTAAAAACTCTAAGCGCGCTTTGAATATTGTAATCACTTAAAAAGTGTCACGGAAACTTGTTGTTTTTGATGTAATAACCGTGCACTTACATAAATTACATAATAGTGTCTGGAGCTGATGCCACTGGATCTGCTGCTGCAATCAGGGAGAGGATGCAGCGGAGACGAGCAGAAGTGACCTGTAAAAAAATGGAGGCCCTGCACTATTATGACCCCGCAATCAATGGAGAAGCGTCTGCGTGACCGATTTGCAACGCTTCAGGAAGAATTGGAGGAGCTGATAGTGAAATCGGATGTCATTTGTATTGGACATTCTCTCAGGCGATTGACAGCCATCCTCACTTTACCAAGATGTAGAAGCTCAGGTGGCTCATTTCATGTTTGCGGGAGTCAGCCTTGAAGACTATGACAGCGTTGCAGATTACTGACGCGAATTATGATGTTGTCCTAGTTCTTTTGAGCAACCATTTCAGTAATTGACGATCAATATTTCAGGCTCACATTAACGAGATTCTGCAGCTAAGGGTAGTCGAGCCGGGGTCCGTTCCAACTCTACCGTAGTTATCCGACCGACCGATTTCGGGATACCGGGACGGCGGACGAAATTCAATGATGCCTCCTCAACCAGATCATCTTTCAAAAGCTGGACCCTGCCACAAAGGCTAAGTCGGAAGATTCTCTCGCCTTGTCAGTTGAGGAACGACACGATGAAGTCCGGCATCTTGCCCTCTACTTCATTTGCCTCGAGTCTGGACATTTAGCCCGTTGATGCTCATCCTTCCGCTGCCGAACGTGTAATCGCCGACATCATGCCCTGTTACATCCTTGCGTGGAGCCTGCCAATGACGCTCGCGTTGCGACCTCTCGGGCTCCGCCAGCTAATGCTTTTGTGACCCAGGATAGCCACGCTGAAGCAGTGTTCTTGCCAACCGCCAACTTTCTCATTCATGACGGATCCTTCCTTCTCTGCCGAGCGCAGGGCGCAGGTGCGCCGAGCGCCGAGCGCCTCGCAAGTTCATTTAATCACATCGAGGCTTTCAGCTTTGTCGGTTCGAATGCTCTGAAGCGGTGACTGACCTTGGAGATACTGAAGTCACTACGGATGGAGCATCGGTTAATGGTTTCCTGAAGTCTCGCATATCCACGAATTCGATATGCATTGAGGCAGTTGTGTCGTCTCACATCGCAGAGCGTCAACCTGGTCAGAACATTGATGTCTCCAACAGGAAGGTTCCTGCCAATGTGGTTCTGGCAGACCCGAACTTACACAGAGCCCAGCGTGTGGATTTGCTGATTGGTGCCAGCCAGGGGAGGATGTTCGGCCAATCAGCCAAAGCAAAGACGGATGAGCAGCGGCGGGCTTATCAGCAGTTTCAAGTTTCTTTTGATTATCCATTTTCGAATGCGCTTGACTTTTATTTTTGTAGCGCATTCGCTTTGTTGCGGAGTTAATTTGGTTTTGATTTAAACACGTAATAAAAATTTGGAAATTGAAGCAACTAAAAACTCTTAGTTGCTCAAAATACATGAAATAAGAGAACAATATTTTGGAATAAATAGAAGCTTTTTACAAATCTACGGAAAGATTGTATGTTTTGTATTAAAAGGAACCTTAAATGTTACTTCAATTTAACAGTTGTTGAGTCAATGAAAAATTATGTGGTTTTGGGTATAAATTTCATGCAAGCTTGCGATTAAAATTTTGGGGATCTGTCGTTGCGCGTCGCTGAAATAAATTATAATATTGAGTCATTAGATGACTTTTTAACCGAGAATGTTTTGGAACTGTCGACTAAAATTTTAAAAGCGGAACACGCAGTAGTAAAGAATCATAAGAAAAAAAGTCACAGGAATAGTCAAGATGTAAGCCAAGCCTTTACGAGACAAAACAGTTAAAATATCAATGAGACAATTATGAGATTTAACTGTGAAACAACAGAATTTACAAATGTTAAGAACCAAGGACTACAAGTGTAAAGAGGCAAACGAAATTTGAAAATTTTGAAAACGAAATACTTAATATCGATTTACAACCAACAAAAATATCGATTTGAACTGGCACAAGAAAAATTAAATGCAAGGTTGTTATTATAAATGATTAAAAACAGTTATGTAAAAGCAATTAAACCTTCAGTTGCATTCCTCGACGATTAGGACAAGCTTCAAAATTTACTACACGAATATTTAAAACGTGAGATAATAAGACCAAGGTCATCAGAACATGCAAAAAAAACAAGTGAAATTGGATTATGCATTGATTACAGGAATCTTAACCAAGCTCTACTAAAAGACAACTACCCTCTGCACACATCGATAATTGATTAGATAAATTAGTTGACAAAAAAGTATTCTCGAAGTTAGATCTTAACAAGAGGAAACGCTATTCTCGAGTGCCGCGACCATAATATACCTGTTACTGTATTACACAATTTAAAAAAAAAAATACATTTTGCTAGATAAAATTCACCAAGCGCCACCTATTGTCGGAGAAAGAATGTTGAGTAACTGATAGTGACGCCACTGTGAGGGCTTATAACTTAAATTTCTTCACAAATTGCAATATAATCATCCGTTTTGAAAAATCTTTGGTAAATCGATAGATATTAACAGAAATAAGTTATACAAGGTCAAACGAAGGCATTCATAATAATAATATAGACGCCACAGTTTTTCGCGGTTTGTGGGCGTTAGAGTGGGCGTGGCAAAATGGAAACTCGTGGCAAGTTGCAGTGGCATTTCCTAAATACGTATTCCTAAGCAAATCGTTGTTGCTCTTATAGTTTGCATTTTTGGGTTTGGTTTGCATTAATTTGCATTTGGAGCATCATAAAAACCTACATGCTTAATCCGAACATTCTATCACATATAGTTACCGAGATATCAGCTTTTCTAGAAAATGCGAAAACCGTCTTATGAACTTTGTGGGCGTATGAGTGGATGTGGCCGGATAATAAGATAAGAATAAGATGCGCTAGTATCCCAAGATTATTCATACTAAATTTCTTTCTAGCTTTAATAGTTCCTGAGATTTTAGCGACTTTGCGATTTCTGGGCGTTAGGGTGGGCCTGGCATGATGCTGTAATAAACGTCCGCTGCGTAGGGACCTCAAGAATCTTCATGCTCAATCTCAATCTGAGATCTAAGCGTTCATGCGGACAGTCGGACAGACAGACGGACATGGCTCAATCGTCTTCGCTATTCATCCTGATCAAGAATTTATATACTTTATAGGGTCGGAAACGCTTCCTTCTACCTGTTACATACTTTTCAACGAATTTAGTGTACCCTTTTACTCTACGAGTAACGGGTATAAAAATGGATATTTTCATGTTTTTGTTAAAGAAGAATCTTTCAAATATACTGCATTCGTAACCCCACTAGGAACATTCGAATATTTAAAATTGCCAATGGTTATCAAAACACACCAGCTGTTTTTTAACGCTTTGAAATATTCGATCATATGATTACAGAAAACAATGATGATATATTAATGAGCATTATAAAATGAGCGTTATAAAATTACAAAGACGATTCAGAATGTGCAGTACTGTTACGGAAGAAAAACAAGAGGAAACGCTATAGTCAAGTGCCGCGACTATAAGATACCTGTTATTGTTTTACACAATTTTAAAATATTCATTTTGCTAGTGGAAATTCACAAGGCAACGATATGCTGAAGGGAGATAATCCAGATCTTCCCACCGATGACGGACAGGAATCGGAGAGATGCGCTACCAGGAAGCAGTGGCGCATAGCTAGAATTATGCGGGATCGATTCTGGAAGCGATGGGTACATGATTAACTTCCAACACTTGTGCGCAGGGTGTACAATAGTGTGAGCACGTAGAGCCCATTTGTCGAGGAGATCTGGTATTCATGTAATTCGGCCATACCACGAAGAGAGCGGAAACGAGGTATCGTGAAAGAGGTCGTCACCGGAAGAGATTGAGTACCTCGTCGAGCGCCGGTACGGACTAACGATTGAGCGAAGACGACTATGCGTCCCGCTACGAAGATAGCTGTTCTGGACGTGGTGAATGCGGCTGCTTCACGGGGGATGTCGCGGAACGGATTAGGGCTATCGATAGTTAGTCAAGATTTGCGCTATCACTGAGATGTGGAAGGTAGGCCAAGAAATTTTATTTTAGGTTAAGTTATCTGAAGTCAATATTCCAAAATAATTCACATAAGACGCGA
Organism: Drosophila eugracilis; assembly: GCF_018153835.1. NCBI lineage: Eukaryota > Metazoa > Arthropoda > Insecta > Diptera > Drosophilidae > Drosophila > Drosophila eugracilis. The sequence continues at coordinate 18,526 of NW_024572989.1, read as the reverse complement.
TATTGTGATTGAGTTCCCAGTGATCGGCCGCGTCATGTATATATAATGGACACGACTCTTTTGTGTCACTTCTCAGCCGAGAATGAATCGAATCGAAAAATGCTTAACAATCAATGATCTTACCTTACCTTAGCCTCGGTTCATCGGTTATCGGAATTATATCGATACATAAAGTATTTATATTATCCTACTACAATTGTGCGATCCTGACTTCTCGATTTAGGGATCCTGAGAATCTTTAGGCTAAAACTAATGCTAATTACAATATTGTTGTTTTATACATTATTTAGTCATATCCTTACGTTATGTAATGTGAATATTAGTTTTCTTATCCCCACCCATGGTCTTATTTTTTGAGCACTCCGAAAACCCTTGTATAGATTTCGAAGAACTTTTGCTATAAAATATGCGCCTTTGATCTTGGGGCTCAACTTTCTCGCAACCCCTGCTTTGCTATAAAAATTGTTCAGCATAACATAATCTCGCTTTTTCTTTGTTTTGTTTAAGTACGTTTAATGGTATGCCTGAGCTTTATGTTGATTCTGTATACCTTTTTTTCGAATCTCATCTAGACTTTCAGTAACAGTTGCTTCCTCCATTTCTCCTAATTTTTTCTCTAAGCTCATCTAAAATATGTACTTTCTGTTGAACGCCGAATAGCTTCTGGCTAGGGAGTTCTTAAATATTTCTATGTGTATTCTACCTGCTATATTACCGAGTTCCAATGTACACAATTTTCTGGTTCCGTCAGCTTTGCAATTATGGGTCCAATGTTCGTTTATGTTGTTTATTTGTTCGACTTGTTCATTTGGTTGCGGGTACCAAGTACCAAGTTATGTAAAAAATGTCGTAATTCGCCAGAGGTAATGCGCCTGCATCTATCTGATACTACGTTTATTTGTCTGCTATACGCCCTAAAATAATAATGCTTCGTTGTGTACAGCCTTACGAATTTAGTTAACCCACCTATGCCCAGCAAAATTTGTTTATTAGCTCTGCCCTTTGCCACTGGTTCGTAAATATCAATATGCAGCAGTTGAAATGGCTTATCCCCTTGTGGAATACTATGTAGGTAACCTTCTGCTTTTCTAGTTTTGGGTGAAAACGCTATATATTTAAGACAATTTACAATATACCTACTGAATTTTTCATTCATGTTTTTAAGCTAATATATTTTAAAGCAATATATGATTTGACTTTTATTTTAAATGCCTACCCTGAAGATAAATTCTAAATCTGCACAGAGCGTAAACGGTAGTTTATGTTTCTAATGGAAACTATAGTATTTAGATTCTGTATATATATCAGTCATCGACTATCTCTCTTCGAGTGCGGACGTCGTTGTCTTCCTAATTGTCAGTGGTTTTTGCAATTTCGCTTCTTCCCCTTTCGCTTATTTTTCGCTTCCCCTCTTTCCATCGCGCACGTGTGTATATCAGTCATCGACTAACTCTCTTCGAGTGCGAACGTCGTTGTCTTCCTAATTGTCAGTGGTTTTTGCAATTTCGCTTCTTCCCCTTTCGCTTATTTTTCGCTTCCCCTCTTTTTTTTTGCATATTTTTTTCTCAAGTGCACAGCAATAATCTTTACTATGGCCCCTGGGCCACCCAATCTTGGGGATAACCGCTTTGCCACCCTTAGTGTTAGCCCAAAAAAAGACCCTATCAAAGGATCGATTTCCCTGAACTTCCCCTCACCCCTCAAAAGAACCCTCGATTTATCGTCGTTGCTTCCAAATCCACCAAACCGCTATCATAATACTCTTGCTTCGCTGTCCACCGGGCTATTAAGCATATCAGCAAAGAAATCTTTACGATCTCTACTCTACGTGATGGCAATCTGCTTCTTTTGGTTAACTCCCGTGAAGTCGCCGATAAGTTCACTAAGATTCAATCTTTGCCTGGCATAGCTGAGGTTGAGATCAAGCTCCACCAATCCCTCAATTTTGTCAAGGGCACCATTTATGCCCCTTGCTTAATAAATGTTCCCGAATCAGAAATTATAGAAGAGCTTAAGTCACAAAATGTAGAATGTAGAAGAGCTTAAGTCACAAATTCACGAAAATTGTTGACGGCAAACCCAAACCTTCTGGAAAAATATTAGTTACTTTTGACTCCTACAAAATACCAAGCAAGCTTGACGTCTCTTGGCACACCGTAAAGGTTCGGGAGTATTTTCCTAATCCTATGAGGTGCAAGTCTTGTCAACTATTGGGACACACAATGAAACACTGCAAGAACACTGCAACTTGCGTTTCTTGTAACCTCTCCCCTCATCTTCCAGTGCCCTGCGCTCGCATTTTTTGTGCAAACTGTAGCGGCGGTCATCAGGCCTCCTCTCCAACATGTCCAGAATATCAATTCTAGAGAGAACTTCTCTGCATACAAACAAGCAAGAAATGCAGCTTCCGTGAAGCCCGCAATATTTTACAACAAAAAAAACAATAACAACGCATTGACTACCTTCGCTTCTGTCGCCAGCGCAGCAAGCCCTCCGTCCACAACCGACCGAACCCAAAATACGATAACTACGAAAACAACGAAAACAACAACAAACACATTAACTCCGAAGCCCGATAGTGTAACCAACACGACCTCTCCCACGAACATGCCAACCTCATCCCTCTCAAATTCATACAAATCTTCTCTCTCCGCTGCACCCGACACACAAGACCCGAGCTAATTTATCAGCCCAATCGATCGCTCGCGGTCAAATATTATTAAAGCTCTTATTGAAGAAGCAAACGAAATCAAAGTACCAGAATCCCCAACTAACTCTAACGCCTTAAATATATATCCGACACCGATTCATCAATGGAAACATTGGATTCATAGTCCAGTCTTTCCCATAGCATTTCCTATATCCAACAGAAATCTTATTGATTTATTTTAATATATGCCAATTAAATATTACAATGGAATGTAAACGGAATTTTTAACAATTATCACGAACTTTCTATATTAATAAATGAACAATCCCCTGACATTTTATGTCTACAAGAAACAAACCTGCCCTGTAACTTTATTAACTTTGTCGGCCCCGAGGGCTACATTGGTTATTTCCACAATTAACCGCAGAACATCAGTGCTAAGCAAAGCGTATTCATATCAAACGAAACCTCCCCCACTCACACCAAAATATCGACTCTAATATTCTCTGCTCTGTTTTGGAGCTTAAGCATTGGCATACAGATTGTCAATGTTTACATTCCTCCAAATCAAAGTTTTACAACATCTGACTTATCCGCCATTCTCGATAGAGTTATACACCCCTACATAGTTCTAGGGGACTTCAACTCGTGGAGCCCTCTACGGGGCTCTAGTCAGTCAAACACCAGAGGTAAAAAAATCGAGAAATTAATATCGGAACATGATCTGATAGTCCTCAACAATGGATCTCCCACACATCTCTCCACCCACAATTTCCTTACCCACGTTGACCTTTCCTTGATTACCCCGCAGATAGCATACAGATGCATTTGGTCAATCTTATCCAACCTTCACGGTAGTGATCACTTCCCCATATCTATTGATTTTTCCATACATTTTAGTACCTCCCCTACCCCTCCCCTACCTAAATTTAAAATAGATCTAGCCAATTGGGATGCATATAGATCTATGTGCGAAAGAAGAGCGTTGGATTGGAAGTCAGGTTGTTTAAACCACCAAGTTGCACAAATAAGAAAAGCGATTAGATCCGCAGCCAACTGCAGTATTCCACAAACCAAACGGGCTGTGCGCAAGGCTGCAGTTCCGTGGTGGGATTACAACCTTCAGAGGCTTCGAAATGAAAAGCAACAGCTGTTCGCAGCTTATAAAGCCAGAATGTCCGACACCAACTTGATAAATTATAAAAGAGCCAATGCAGTTTTAAAAAAATCTGTACTTGTGACCAAAAGGACTTGTCTTGAAAATTTCACCTCCAGGATATCCCCTTTATCGTCTTTCAAAAAAGTTTGGTCCGATTTTTGAAGTGCGATTCAGGTGTCGTAACAGGTTCTGAGGATATCGCAGAAGAGTTCGGGCATCTTTAGTCAAACTATTCGGCTGACAGTAACTTTTCAGCCGAATACGTACATCAAAAAGACTCCTATTTATCGCAGTCCTATCTTCTGACAGCTCTGTTATCACCTGCCAAATGATTAGAAAAAAACTTCACATTATCCGAAATGGAATATGCATCAAAGGGTAAAACCCGTGGGGCTGGCCGGATATCCTACCCAATGCTTAAGGAAATGCCACTCTCCCTTAAAACCAGGCTTTTAGGAGTATACAATCAAATTTTTAACTCCGGAAAATACCCACACAGTTGGAGATCAGCCACTGTCATCCCAATTCCCAAACCAAATAAAGCTCCGGCAGAAATCAACAGCTACCGCACCATTTCCCTCCTATACCGTTTAGGAAAAACTATAGAAAAAATTATTGCCCGCCGACTTATGTGGTTTATCACCCGAAATAACCTGATCTCGCAGAACCAAGTTGCATTTAAACAAAAGCATAGCACTATGGACGCCTTGTTGCGTATTCAACACTTCGCGTCAAACGCTCTTTCCACGAAAAATCACGTCTCTATATTAGCGACTGATTTTGAAAGAGCCTTCGATCGCGTGGGGATTCATGCCTTACTTACTCGTGCACTGATGCTCTCCAAAATAGATTACAGTCCACCAATTTACGGATGATGTGCAAAAACACACTTAAACAAGTTGCTGGCTCCATACCATGGTGCAATCCGACGTGCTATAAACGCTTTTCCTACCTCACCTACCGCATGCATTTTGGCTGAGTCGGACCTACCGAGCATTCAGGCTCGCAGAGAAGAAATGACCATGCAGCCCATTTGCAAAATGCATTTAATGCTCTACTAAGGAAGGATTTCTCAGCCATGTTTAAGCAAAAACCGAATTACAAGGTCATATCAACGCTTAGGCGGTGTGCCAGCTTCACAACGCAGCTTGGCCTTCCCCCGCCCAATCATAGGAATGCTGCTAAGCTACCAGCCTATTGGAACAGCACAAAAGCTAATGAATTCCTTGATATGTACAACGGCTCAAAAAATAATACTGCTACTACTGCTAATACTACTTTACTGCGGAAGCCTTCGCCATATTACAAGCCTGTCTCTTTGCCACCAAACACTCGGGACACTTTGTAATCTGAACCGATAGCCTTTCCACCTTATCTTCTTTACGGAATTGGGGACAAACCGATCCCACAATCGTGAAGATAAGACGGCTTTCTTCTTTTAATAATATAACCCTTGTATGGACGCCCAGCCACCAAGGTATCCATGGTAACGAACTAGCAGACCAGACCGCAAAGGACATGCGGCTAAAACCATCCTTTCTTTTTATTCCTTTCAACAACAAGGACTTAAGAAATCGTATCCGTCTCCACCTTAAGGACAAACAATTCAGAGAATGGGACCTATATGACCACCGATATTTTTCTATCAACAATACCTTCACAAAAATTTCTCTGCCTGGGCACCTTGGAAAGCGGGCATGTTCAACATTCATCCACCTTCGTCTTCTGGAGAGCGTCAGGGCCCTGATTTTCGGCCAGAATAAACCCCCTGATAATTTAAATATAATTTCACAAGAAACCATTATGAACTTTTACCATTTTGTCATTAGAACCAACCTAAATATTTAAGTATCTTTAATTTAATAATTTTTAATCTCGAGTCGTAGGCCCTAGCAGCTAGTACTCCTTAAGAAATGTATTAGATTTAGTATTGTATACTAGATTTAATTTTGTTAAATAAAAATAAATTAAAAATAAATAGATTCTGTATTTGTTTGTCATTTTGAGAAGTAGAACACGGGATAAAGTTTCGTGTGCATTAAAACCGCACCGAAACCCAAAGAGCTTGCATTATGCACTACGACTCAATTTGTGATCATTATTGGCTAAAATAGAAGACTCAGTTAGTTTTTTTTTGACAATTTAACTCTTCCTTATTAAACCTAAATCCGTTGCCTTTCCTTAATATATCATAATGTGGCTTAGCTAAAATATATATGTATTTTACAAACCGTTAAAAGTTGTGCAAACAAATTAATAAGTAGAAATATATATATATTTTTAGATGAAAATATAATAATTATGTTTTTTCCCACTTTAAACTGGTATTAAATACTCTATGTATGTCAAATTAAATTTGATTTTTGAACTAATTATTGAATATGTAAGAGGTGAAAGTTGTATCAATGTTGTAAACATTTTTAAGTCAAAAGCTCTATTACGCAGTTAAGAGATTTTAATTGCAATTTCCAAATTTTATCGCGGGTTCAAATCAAAACGAAGTCAGCAGCTGCACAAAAAACTACTCCGAATATACAAAATAAAGCTTAACAAGAAAATATTTCGAGCTAGTGTGCAGCAGTTCCACAAAAGCTCCCAACAGCGCATGCGATACAAAATAACAGTAAAGCGCATGCGAAACTGGGAGAGCCTAAACAACCTAAACCTAAAAGTTGTTGTCTTTGGCTGCTTACCCCACATCCTTCCCGTTAGAGGTTGGCACCGCACGCTTTGTCGTTTTAACAGTTGTCTTTAATTCGGCAACACGGTTCAGGTTTTAAAGAGCGATGAAACCTGTAGGTGGTCGTAGGACCGCCCACGTTGATCAAACGCTGCAACTATCACCCTCCAAAGGCCACCTTAAAGATGAATGTGCGTGCAGCGGCCTCTTGTAGACTATAGATTTTATCCTCGTACAGCTACACGATATCGTCGCCATTAATTCGCATCTGCTCCTCATACTGGGAACGCAACTCCTGTAGCGACTACTTCAACTTGGCATCATACTACTCCGTCTGGCGGATGCAGCGCGACTCATTGATCTCTTGTAAGTGGATCTGATCATTAAATGATAGCTCTCCATTTAGGCTCTGAATGGTATTTTCCAAGTCAACGCTCGACAGTGTCTCCTGCTCCACAATCTTGCTCGCGTTCAAGAACTGTTTACGCAGACGATCCAATTCCTTGGACACTTCGTTCAGTTCATCAGTGATCTTCTTCCGATCGGCATTGCCCAGGTTGAATTTGTTGCTGAGCTTATTAGAACGCGACTCGTACATGCGAGCATTGCCCTCAGCAGTGTTTCACTTCTTGGTTTTCTTGTACAGACGGTTCCACAGCTCCTTGTTCTTCTCCCACAGACGCTTGCTGTCGATCTCTCCACGGGCACAATCCATGGCCGCATCATCCAGAAGACGATACGTCTCCAGCAGCTCAGCCTCGAAAATGTTTTTGATATTGGTCGTATTGCGTGTAACCGTATCCCTGGGGATCTGCTGAGGCGGGAATTCTCTGTCTCCAACTAACGCACACGGTCAATATAGGTGGCCAGACGATCTTTCAGGTTCAGCAGCTCAATCTTCTCAGCCACGCCGGAGTGGCGGGTGGTGTTTAGGAGGCTGGAGGCCGATGAAACAACATCGACAAACTACCCACCCAAACAGTGTCTTATGCACAAGAGACAGACCGTCTCCAAACTGGATTTGCCCAACTGAGAGCAGATCAAACAAGAGGAAACGCTATAGTCGAGTGCCGCGACTATAAGATACCCGTTACTGTTTTACAAAATTTTAAAATATTATTTTGCTAGTGGAAATTCACAATGCGCCACCTATTGTCAGAGAAAGTATGTTGAGTATGCTTATAGTGACGTCACTGCCCATGTAAGGCCTTATAACCTTAATTTATTTATAAATACGGAATTAATGTTCCGATTTGAAATATCTTTAGTAAATCGATAGATATTAACCGAAATAAGTTATACAAGGTCAAACGAAGGCATTCATAATAATAATATAGACGCCACAGTTTTTCGCGGTGCAACTTCGTGGCAAGTTGCAGAGGCATCTCCTAAATACGTGTGTCTAAGCAGAATTGTGTAGATCTTATAGTTTTCAAAATTTTTGCATTTTTGGTTTTTCGGGTTTTGTGGGCGTTTGAGTGGGCGTGACTTGATCGGAAAAAAACAACTCGTATTGGGAGCATCATTAAACCTACATGCTTAATGCGAACTTTCTATCTCTTATAGTTACCGAGATATCAGCTTTTCTAGAAAATCCGAAAACCGTCTTTTGAGCCTTGTGGGCGTATGGGTAAGTGTGGCCGGATAGTAGTACCACTATAAGATGCGCTGCCAGCTAAAGATTACACTTTCCAAATTTCAACTTTCTAACTGCAATAGTTCCTGAGATTTCAGCAATTTTATTTTTTTGCGATTCGTGGGCGTTAGAGTGGGCGTGGCAGGATGCTGTAATAAACTTGCGCTGTCCCGGGACCTCAAAAATCTTCATGCTTAATCTCAACTTTGTATCTGCTATAGTTCCTGAGATCTCAGCGTTCATACGGACGGACGGACGGACGGACGGACGGACGGACAGACGGACATGGCTCAATCGACTTCGCTATTGATCCTGATCAAGAATATATATACTTTATAGGGTCGCAAAAGCTTCCTTCTATCTGTTACATACTTTTCAACGAATCTAGTATACCCTAGTATACCCTTATACCCGGGTATAAAAACAGGCTGGTTCGAATCAACAAATTTACACGTTGCGCTCTGTGGAAGTTCGGATCTGCCAGAACCACATCAGCAGGAACCTTCCAGTTGGAGACATCTATGTTGAATGATAGCGGTAGGCAAGAACGTCAGCGTGACGATCCGGTTAACAAACACGTTAGCCAGCGGAGCTTGAGAGGTCGTAAAACCATCCTCATTAGCAGGATCCACGCCGTAAGCGGAAACGGAAGCAGTGCTGGGTAATTGGTCGCAAGGATGCTACCGGGTATGTTATCGGCGATTTCACGTTGGGCACCGGGAGGATGAGCATCCGCGGGCTAAGTGTCCAGACTTGAGTTACAGCCCCACGGATGTCCTTTTTTCCGCAAAGCCGAAAGATATGCCTTCAGATCTCGCTTTGGCAAAAATAAGTGAAATTTAACCATGAAAGGTACGCCTTCGCGGCTTCATTTGCCAAAAGCCAGGAGGACAAAGACAAAAAACAGCACCCAAAGGCGCAAGAATACCGACAGACTTCCGCGCAGGCAAATGCACAGACAAACGCTGGCAATAATCCGTACTACGCCAAGCAACACAAGGCGCAGGTACACTCTGCCCCACACAGTGGAGGTACCCCTGAACCCATGGACATCGACCTATCGCAGTCCAAGAGCCCGGCCACCTCAAATGGGGCTCCGAGATGGAAAAGCTAGAATTCCAATCATGCCCCAACGTAAATTTCACTGAGGTGGACTGCTCCACCACCTTTAGTCAGAAAAGCATTTTCAAAAATGCTAAGCGACAGGAAAAACGCCTTCGCGAACCCAGATGAGGGGTAACCTTACAACACGTCAGTGGTAGCCACCATCAGGACAGTTGATGAGGAGCCCATTTATGCCAGACCCTATCCGTACCCGATTGGAACGGCAGATTTCGTCAATGGCGAAATTCAAGACCTACTAAAAACGGCATAATCCAGAAGTCGAGATCCCCCTACAATAACCCAATATGGGTAGTAGACAAAAAGGGCACCGACGAAACTGGCAACCGCAAAATGCGGCTAGTATTAGACTTTCAAAAGTTAAACGAGAGGACAATACCGGATCGCTACCCTATGCTAATTATCCTTATGATACTAGGGAATTTAGGCAAAGCCAAATACTTCACAACGCTCGGTTTGAAGTCTGGCTACCACCAAATTATACTGGCAGAACGAGACCGTGAGAAAACTTCCTTTTCCGTAAACGGGGGAAAATACGAGTTTCGCCGACTGCCATTCGGGTTGAGGAATGCTGCCAGCATCTTCTAAAGAACCATCGACGACGTACTGCGAGAGCAGATTGGCAAATTTTGCTACGTCTATGTCGATGATGTTATCGTCTTCTCAAAACACGAAAACGCCCACATACGACACGTGGACTGGGTTCTAAAGAGCCTACACGACGCTAACATAAGAGTGTCGGCGCAGAAATCGGTCTTCTTCAAAAAAAGCGTTAACTTTTTGGGGTTTATAGTCACCAGCGAGGGGACTACGACAGACCCGGAAAAAGTCAGGGCCATTAAAGAATTCCCAGAGCCTAATAACGTTTTCGAAGTAAGATCATTCATGGGCTTGGCTGGATATTATAGGTGCTTTATTAAATATTTTGCATCAATAGCTAAGCCCATTTCGAACATTATAAAAGGGGAGCTTGGAAATGTCAGCAGACACAGATCCAGAAACATCCAGGTACAGTTTACCGAGCCGCAACGGCTAGATTTTAAAAAAGCTGCGTAACATCCTGGCCTCTGAGGATGTCATCCTCAGGTACCCCGATTATAAAAAGGCATTTGATCTAACGACAGATCACAGTGCACAGTGCTTTCCAAGAGGGGCGGCCTATGCGGAGGCGGAATATGATCTCTAGGACCTTAAAGGACAGAGAGGTTAACTACGCTACCAACGAAATGGAGCTGTTGGCCATAGTTTGGGCGCTAGAAAAGCTGCGCCACTACCTTTATAGGGTCAAAGATTTAAACATCTACACTGACCTACGCGGTATCGGATTCTAATCCGAATACAAAAATTAAAAGATGGAAAGAACGCATCGACGAGTGTGGTGCCAAAGTCCATTACATGGCTGGCAAGGCCAGCCTTGTTGCGGATGCCCTCTCGAGGCAACAACTCAACGTTGCAGAAGAGGAAGAGGCATTTTCAAGCGCGGCCACAATTCACAGTGAGCTGTCGCTAACCCACACCATCCAATCCAAAGTTCTGGAGGAAGCACGCTCTCCGTCAAGGCGCAGCTTCGTTCTCTTTGGAAACAAGAGACGGAAAATTATTGACTTCACTTGCGAGGAGTCATTGCTGGAGGAGCTCGCAAAGGTAATAGTTCCTAAAGGCGTAAACGCCATTCGTTGCGATTTGCACACGCTAGCAGTGATACAGGATAAAACTCGCCCAAGACAAGCTCCGGAATAGGGAAAACGCTTCCCGCCAAAATAGAGCATTCAAAGTTGGCGAAAAAGTCCTGGTGAAGTCCAACAGACGCCTAGGCAACAAACTCTCACCGTTATGTGAAGCGAAAACCGTTGAAGCGGACATGGGGACCACAGTCCTCATTAAGGGGAGGGTGGTCCACAAAGACAACCTTAGGTAGGCCGAGCGTGACTATATTATCGCTCGCCTGATAATCTTTCATTTTTTATTATCTTTTTTCCTAGCCACTTGGCATAAGTTTTGCCTTCTTTATTATTTTAATCATGCCTTGGTGGTGGGCTACCCAATTTCAACAAAACTCATAACATATCCAAATTACAGGTTGTCCCTGATTTTGAAAAAATTAAATTTAAAGAATTCCAATTAATAAATGCAAACAATAGGCAGGTTAATATTAACAATAAAGTACAAATTCAAATCAATAAAATTTCCGCTACTGTCAACCAACTTCTGAGGTCAGCAATAAAATCCCAAATTGATACTGGGCACCTATTCGAGATGCTTTTAACTCGGAATAGGATGATAGCAATGGAGCTGCAGGGTTTGATGCTAGCAGTGGCACTTGCCAAGGTTAATGTTGTTAGCCCCAGCATCCTAGATCATGCAGACCTAGAAGGTGTGTGGATGGAAGAGCCCACCGAGACCGCGATTAGAGATGTTTTGTCCGTATCGTCCGTTAAATATATTATATTATTATTATATATTAAACATTTTATTATTAAGTTTCCGAAAATAAAGTCGGCCTGCAGCAAGATCACCGTTTTCCCGGTGTCACATCATACTCAGGCTGGAAGACAACGTCATTGCCGAATGCGACGGTGAGATCCACACGGTGGAAAAGTGCTCCTCGACATCAGGAGCTACATTTTGCCGGCTGGCTCGTAGAAGATCATGCGCCCAAGAACTTCACGCTTGAGGCACGGCGCATTGCGAGATCCAACAAAGCGATTTACACTCCATCACTAACGTTGATGAGGGAATAGTAATTGTAAATGATCGCTCGGCTCGCGTGTGTGTGGATAATGGCACCTGTGTCCATATAAGGGGCACATATCTCGTCACCTTCGAAAGGAGTGCCATTGTCAATGAAACCCGATTGGTCAATCATGACACAGCCCAGAAGAGGGCTCCAGGAGTGGCCAGCTCACCTTCCTTAAACGTCACTATGGAACGTAACGTTCTTAGTCTTCCTTACCTTCACCGGTTGAGTGAACGTAACCTGGAACATATTAAGGAGTTCGGGAAGAAGTTCAACCACCATCAGTTATATCGGTTGTTGTTCATAGCGGGAGCAATATGCTGCGCTTTAAATTGCATCAGCTTGACCTATCGGCAGTCAATCAGGTCCGAAGAACCGCGGTCCAACTAAAGGAGATGATTGCCCAAATAGGGTCGGCCGAGGGCGGCCTCATTCTTGAAGGGGGAGTAGTTAACTGAAGTTAACCGAGCAGCGGCAATGTCCGATTACTTAAGAGCGCGCCCTGACCAAACGGCTGACACAGCGTCTGGCCGGATGCCCATACATAGCGGCGAGCACTGCACATTTGCGTGGCCGCTATGAAATACATTTTGTTAACTTTAAGTTTCAGTTTGTGTCAGAGTCTTAAGCAATAAAGAGCACTTTAAATCAAATCTCCGGCATAGCCGTTAAATAGTAAATTCATTTTATTGAATTGGTCACCGTGACTCAAGGGCCGTGATAACGGAGCAAGTGCTCCCACCGTAATTCCCGTCATAAAAGGAATTTCCCTCGGCAACCGCCAGGGACCCAAACATCGCTCTCTGCCAACAAGGAGAAGCAACCCCCTCGGCAACCGCCAGGGACAACTACCCCATCATCTCTTTAGAATCTGCGGCACCACTGACTGCAGCGAGGGATAACCGATTATAATATAAAATACCACCCCATATCATTATTGACTGGCGCCTAACGTAAAAATTATGTAAGTGAGCACTTTTATCTACATAAATACCCTCTATGTCTGCATGAATTTTTTTTTATAAAAAAAAAGAAGAAGACGAGAATAGTGAGATATTGTTCCTTACACTGACAGCTAAAAAACTGCAGCCCCATTAACCTTTTCTATTTAATTAATTTCCATTAAGTGGCTGACGGTTTAGCGTTGACATTTCTTATCTTATTATAAAATTTATAAACCATTTTTATAAATTAATTACTTCCCAATATTGTTTGCATTTCTTTTTTGTGTGAATAAATAAATAAATATTACTATATAACACAACAAGTGCGGAATAAAAATTATTAACCAAGACGAAAAAATCGCTGGCAAAAAATGAAATTTCGATCCGAAATAATTTATATAATCGCGTGTATTTAATTCAGCTTTTATATGTCTCTTTTGTTACACAAGAATTCTTCTCCGTTTTGTTTCCCCACTCCGTTTTCAGAAATAAGGTACGGCCGCACATGCAGTGTATCCCACTTTGTTGCTTTTATTTTTCTTTGTTTGTCATAAGCGGAGGCTCAGTCCCCGCGCACCCCTCACCTTACCGTTACTTGACACAGCAATAGCGCAATTTGACGAGCCCGCACACATAACTAAAGCGGCAGCTCAGCCCCCGCGGCCCCCTTACCAGCCCAATGGTCTCTGTTTGAATATATGTAATTCATGCATGAATTTATTTTATCGGGCGGTTTTATAGCTACAGCTCCACATGAGCAATCCCTTTCAACAATAGAGGAACACAAGACAACTCTCTAGTGATTCTGAGTCCGAGACCGAAGGGCCGGCCAGATTTTCCACCCCAAAAAGCGCTAAAGCTAGCGCTCTCAAATTCGAGAACATGGATTTCAACATGAAACAAATGACAGCCACTATACAGGCGGCCATTCAACATGCTGTTCAAGAAGCCAATATTGAACACCGGCGTAGGGAAAACGAACTACGCCTGGCTATGCATTTTTAAGAAATACGTAAACAGCTCTCGCCATTATCAGGCGGTCATCATTATTAGGAGCAAAATAAGAGGCCCCGACGATGCCGTGCTATCCTCGTTTGGCACTGTGCTAAGTTCGACGCGATTATAAATCGACTCGATTTTACGTACGGTGATAAGGAAATGGGTACTCTTAGGCAGGGAAATAAGACCATCCTACAATACTATGACGAGGTCGAGAAAAAGCTCACCTTGCTTACCAACAAGGCCACTATGTCGTACGAAGCCTCGGCGGCAAAGGTCTTGTGTGACAAATTCCGGGATGACGCACTCCGAGTATTTATCTCGGGGCTTAAGCGCAGCCCCACGGATGTCATTTTTTCCGCAAAGCCGAAAGATATGCCTTCGTCTCTCGCTTTGGCAAAAAAAAGTGGAATCTAACCATGAAAGGTACTCCTTCGCGGCTTCATTTGCCAAAAAAGCCAGGAGGACAAAGACAAAAAACAGCACCCAAAGGCGCAAGAATACCTACAGACTTCTGCGCAGGCAAATGCACAGACAAACGCTGGCAATAATTCGTACTACGCCAAGCAACACAAGGCGCAGGTACACTCTGCCCCACACAGTGGAGGCACCCCTGAACCCATGGACATCGACCCATCGCAGTCCAAGATGCTCAAGCCATCTCAAGCCCCGGCATACCAAAACAGGAAGCCGGCTGAGTCCGATCGATCTGCCCCACACAAAAGGCAGAGGCTTAATCATGAAACCGGGATCAAATATACTGCCGCAGCTTCAAGCGCGGCTCAAGAAATTGACGTCGATGCTGTTAAAGATTACGATTCGGACGTCATAAATTTTAGGGAAAGGTCCTGCTACCCTTCTTTAGACGAAGAGATGAAGCTTTTAATAGACTCGGGCGCGTCAAAAAATTTCATCCGTCCATACGAAGGGTTGAAAGGCGTCCGCCCAGTAGGTTCGCCATTTTCAGTACATTCCATCCATGGCGTTACCACGATAACAAAAAAATGCTTCATATTCCTGTTCAACTTGAAGGATACGTTCTTCATCTTACTAGACTTGTCCTCTTTTGATGCCATCATCGGCCTTGGTCTATTAAAACAAGCAGGAGCGTCACTTGACCTAGCTTCCGGCCACCTCAAATGGGGCTCCGAGATGGAAAAAGCTAGAATTCCAATCATGCCCCAACGTAAATTTCACTGAGGTGGACTGCTCCAGCGCACCACCTATAGTCAGAAAAAGCATTTTCAAAAATGCTAAGCGACAGGAAAAACGCCTTCGCGAACCCAGATGAGGCGTTACCTTTACAACACGTCAGTGGTAGCCACCATCAGGACAGTTGATGAGGAGCCCATTTATGCCCGACCCTATCCGTATCCGATTGGAACGGCAGATTTCGTCAATGGCGAAATTCAAGACCTACTAAAAACGGCAGAAGTCGAGATCCCCCTACAATAACCCAATATGGGTAGTAGTCAAAAAGGGCACCGGCGAATCTGGCAATCGCAAAATGCGGCTAGTATTAGACTTTCGAAAGTTAAACGAGAGGACAATACCGGATCACTACCCTATGCCAATTATCCCTATGATACTAGGGAATTTAGGCAAAGCCAAATACTTCACAACGCTCGATTTGAAGTCTGGCTACCACCAAATTATACTGGCAGAACGTGACCGTGAGAAAACTTCCTTTTCCGTAAACGGGGGAAAATACGAGTTTCGCCGACTGCCATTCGGGTTGAGGAATGCTGCCAGCATCTTCCAAAGAACCATCGACGACCTACTGCGAGAGCAGATTGTCAAATTTTGCTACGTCTATGTCGGTGATGTTATCGTCTTTTCAGAACACGAAAACAAACACATACAACACGTGGACTGGGTTCTAAAGAGCCTACACGACGCTAACATAAGAGTGTCGGCGCAGAAATCGGTCTTCTTCAAAAAAAAAGCGCTAACTTTTTGGGGTTTATAGTCACCAGAGAGGGGACTACGACAGACCCGGAAAAAGTCAGGGCCATTAAAGAATTAGAGCCTAATAACGCTTTCGAAGTAAGATCATGCACGGGCTTGGCTGGATATTATAGGTGCTTTATTAAATATTTTGCATCAATAGCTAAGCCCATTTCGAACATTATAAACCAGAAGCATCCAGGTACAGTTTACCGAGCCGCAACGGCTAGCTTTTAAAAAAGCTGCGTAACATCCTGGCCTCTGAGGACGTTATCCTCAGGTACCCCGATTATAAAAAGGCATTTGATCTAACGACAGATGCCTCAGCGTATGCCATTGGCGCAGTGCTTTCCCAAGAGGGGCGGCCCATCACTATGATCTCTAGGACCTTAAAGGACAGAGAGGTTAACTACGCTACCAACGAAATGGAGCTGTTGGCCATAGTTTGGGCGCTAGAAAAGCTGCGCCACTACCTTTATAGGGTTAAAAATTTAAACATCTATACTGACCACCAACCGCTGACCTACGCGGTATCGGATTCTAATCCGAATACAAAAATTAAAAGATGGAAAGAACGCATCGACGAGTGTGGTGCCCAAGTCCATTACATGCCTGGCAATGCCAGCCTTGTGGCGGATACCCTCTCGAGGCAACAACTCAACGTTGCAGAAGAGAAAGAGGCATTTTCAAGCGCGGCCACAATTCACAGTGAGCTGTCGCTAACCCACACCATCCAATCCACGGACAAGCCCCTCCATTGCTTTCAAAACCAGATAGTTCTGGAGGAAGCACGCTCTCCGTCAAGGCGCAGCTTCGTTCTCTTTGGAAACAAGAGACGGCATATTATGGCGTAAACGCCATTCATTGCGATTTGCACACGCTAGCAGTGATACAGGATAAAACTCGCCCAAGACAAGCTCCGGAATAGGGAAAACGCTTCCCGCCAAAATAGAGTATTCAAGGTTGGCGAAAAAGTCCTGGTGAAGTCCAACAGACGCCTAGGCAACAAACTCTCACCGTTATGTGAAGAGAAAACCGTTGAAGCGGACATGGGGACCACAGTCCTCATTAAGGGGAGGGTGGTCCACAAAGACAACCTTAGGTAGGCCGATCGTGACTATATTATCGCTCGCCTGATAATCTTTCATTTTGTATTGTCTTTTTTCTTAGCCACTTCACATAAGTTTTGCCTTTTTTATTATTTTAATCATGCCTTGGTGGTGGGCTACCCAATTTCAACAAAACTCACAACATATCCAAATTACAGGTTTTCCCTGATTTTGAAAAAATTAAATTTAAAGAATTTCAATTAATATATGCAAACAATAGGCAGGTTAATATTAACAATAAAGTACAAATTCAAATCAATAAAATTTCCGCTACTGTCAACCAACTTCTGAGGTCGGCAATAAAATCCCAAATTGATACTGGGCACCTATTCCAGATGCTTTTAACTCGGAATAGGATGATAGCAATGGAGCTGCAGGGTTTGATGCTAGCAGTGGCACTTGCCACGGTTAATGTTGTTAGCCCCAGCATCCTAGATCATGCAGACCTAGAAGGTGTGTGGATGGAAGAGCCCACCGAGACCGCGATTAGAGATGTTTTGTCCGTATCGTCCGTTAAAATTTTACAGTCCGATAACATCTTACATTTTATCATTAAGTTTCCGAAAATAAAGTCGGCCTACAGCAAGATCACCGTTTTACCGGTGTCACATCACGACACCATACTCAGGCTGGAAGACAACGTCATTGCCGAATGCGACGGTGAGATCCACACCCTGGAAAAGTGCTCCCCGACATCAGGAGCTACATTTTGCCGGCTGGCTCACAGAAGATCATGCGCACAAGAACTTCACGCTGGAGGCACGGCGCTTTGCGAGATCCAACAAAGCGATTTACACTCCATCACTAACGTTGATGAGGGGATAGTAATTGTAAATGATCGCCAGCTCACCTTCCTTGAACGTCACTATGGAACGTAACGTTCTTAGTCTTCCTTACCTTCACCGGTTGAGTGAACATAACCTGGAACATATTAGGGAGTTCGGGAAGAAGATCAACCACCATCAGTTATATCGGTTGTTGTTCATAGCGGGAACAATATGCTGCGCTTTAATTTGCATCGGCTTGACCTATCGGCGAGTCACTCAGGCCTGAAGAACCGCGGTCCAACTAAAGGAGATGATTGCCCAAATAGGGTCGGCCGAGGGCGGCCTCATTCTTGAAGGGGTAGTAGTTAACTGAAGTTAACCGAGCAGCGGCAATGTCCGATTACTTAAGAGCACGCCCTGGCCAAACTGCTGACACAGCGTCTGGCCGGATGCCCATACATAGCGGCGAGCACTGCACATTTGCGTAGCCGCTATGAAATACATTTTGTTAGCTTTAAGTTTCAGTTTGTGTCAGAGTCTCAAGCAATAAAGAGCACTTTAAATCAAATCTCCGGCATAGCCGTTAAATAGTAAATTCATTTTATTAAATTGGTCACCGCGCCTCAAGGGCCGTGATAACGGAGCAAGTGCTCCCACCGTAATTCCCGTCATAAAAGGAATTTCCCTCGGCAACCCCAAGCAACCCCCTCTGCAACCGCCAGGGACAACTACCCCATCATCTCTCTAGAATCTGCGGCACCACTGACTGCAGCGAG
>NW_024572988.1:0-10245 GCF_018153835.1 Drosophila eugracilis | reverse complement strand
ATAGATGAAATCCATCCATCCATATCATCTATATCGAATCATCAAGCAAAGGATAAGCTTCAAGTGGATCGCAGTATGGCAGCACAACTAACCACTTACAACACCTTATTTTTTTTTTTCACAAAGAGTCGTTTACAATTGATTCTAAGGCTTTGTCATTGTATTAAATAATGATGATGTTTTTATATCATAACTAGCGCATGGCTGTCAGGTGAATGTCGAAGATCCTCCCAATTTACTATGTTACAAAATTACATTGGCATCACATCCATTGTCCGTTTTACAAAGTTAAATTGCTAAACTTTAAATGGTTTTTAGAAGCCATACAATGGAAGTGCCCCTTATTTATCATTGCAGTCCCGCACGGATGCGACCCCAGAGCGTTCAGGCGTGGCAATCAACCAGGACGTAAGCGTCCACCACTGTTCGCTCCGAACAAGTCATTGATATTTGGTCCGTACCTGCGAGTTCCTCTCGTACTACGCCCGAGAATGCTGCTCGCCCAACAACGTTTTTTCCCTAGTTGAGGTAAAACTAACCTTGTTCTCACGACGGTCTAAACCCAGCTCACATTCCTTGCACATGTGAATTGAGACAATCCAACATACGGTGGTTACAGCTACAACATGAAGTAGGAAGAGCCGACATCGAGAAGGATCAAAAGCGACGTCCGCTATGGACGCTTGTTGCCTTGACCGGTGCTCCTATGGTAACTTGCCATGAACCTTTCTTGTTAAAAACTCACAAGCCAAAAAGGATGATCAAATGACTTTACTGTCCTCGTATTTTTCAGTTACCATAGAGATCAAGTCAGCATTTTGCCTTGCTCTATGTTTGTTGGTTTCTGCACCTTGAGCTGGCAAGCAAGGATCCGTTGTATTTCGAAGATGTACCGCTGATCAAACTTCCTACCCACAGAACATGTCCTTGGATCCATACCTGAGTAATTGGAGTTATACCAAATTTTCAAATCAAAAAAAATATACATAAATGCACCGTTTTGAGCAAAAATTTGTTTTGCAATTATATAACAAACTCGTGATACTTTGATCAAGAAGCTTGCATCAAACCCAATACCATAAGACATAATAATCCGTTATATGGCTGAAATGATACTTGTTCCATTTAATCAAGTAAGTTAAGGAAACAATAAGGTAGTGGTATTTCTGATATACAAACCAGATCTAATATCTCCCGCCATTCTCTCCTTATGTCTCCCTTACACTGCCAGATGAGAGTCAAGCTCAAAAGGGTCTTCTTTCCACTTCAGTATTCAAGCCCGTTCATGGCTGTGGTTTCATGCGTGAATGGGACAGTAAGATCGTTAAATAATCCATTCATGCGTCACTAATTAGATGACAGACATTTTTGGCTACCTTAAGAAGGTCATAGTTACTCCCGCCGTTGACCCGCACTTTGCTTGAATTTCTTCACTTTGACATTCAGAGCACTGGGCAGAAATCACATTGTAATCAGCACCCTTTAGGGCCATGCAATGCTTTGTTTTAATTGAACAGTCGGATTCGAATCCGTGCCAGTTCTGAATTGATTGTTAATTGATAATCGTTATAATTTAATATGAACTATTTGGTTTAACTTAATTAGTATTCATGTAAAAATTTTTAGCAAAAGAAAGAAGTTCCACAAACAATACGTAACTAAACTATCCGGGGAACAAATTGCTATAAATATTAGAAACTCTATTTACCCAGAACAAGAGCATAAACCATGTTATTGTTTCCCAATCAAGCCAGTATCTCAATCTTCAAACCAATCCTTATCCTAGGATCGGATCTAATTGCCGACTTCCCTTACCTACATTATTCTATCGACTAGAGACTCTTCCTGTCGGAGACCAGCTGCGGATATTGGTACAGTGTTGAGAAGTTTGCGTGTCCCACCACTCAAAAATTTTCAGGTCCAGGGAAAATATCGACACAATATGTCATGCTCTTCTATCCATCTACCATATCTCTCTGAAAGACTTCTACATGGTAGCACGGCCTCAAACAGAAAAGAAAACTCTTCGATATCTCTCGACGGCTTCTTTATGGTCGTTCCTGTTAGAGAGGATGGTGAGGCCCATATTTAATAACAAAAACGGATACTCAACAGGTTTACGGAATTGGAACCGTATTCCCTTTCGTTCCAAGATTATTCAGAGTATATTATTTCCAGCTTTTTATTTTGTATATTTCAGTTTTGACTTGAAAAATTTTCGGCTTTCGCTAGTGAACTTAGGACCGACTAACTCGTGATCAAGCAATACAGTTCATAGAGCCACTTCTCCACTTCAGTCCTCAGGTCTCATTCAGTTATTTGCTACCTACCACCAAGATCTGTACAATGGCAGCTCCCCATGCGAGCTTACCAAAACATACTGCATACCATTGTGCAGCTATACTCACTAAAAGTTTCAAAATTTATATTACAAATGTGTCATTGCTAGCGGTAATGTATGAGTATACAACTTAAGCGCCATCCATTTTAAGGGCTAGTTACTTCGGCAGGTGAGTTGTTACACACTCCTTAGCGGTTCGACTCCATGATCCACCGTCCTGCTGTTTTAAGCAACCAACACTGTATGGTATCATGGATATGTTTAATTTGGGCACCGTAACATTACGTTTGGTTCATCCACAGCGCCAGTTCTGCTTACCAAAGGTTTGGCCACTGGGCACATTATATCATAACGTAAACTTCATATCAAGAAAAGGATTAAGGTTCTTACCCATTAAAAGTTTGAGAATATTGAGTTGAGTTTTTTTCCCGACCTAAGGCCCTTTTCATTCGCTTTTACCAGATAGATTATTTTATATAATATTAAAATGCACCAGCTATCCTGAAAACTTCGGAAGGGCAAAGCTACTAGATGGTTTGTTGATTTGAGGTCTTCTAACCCCTACTATCAATATTTCGTACAATCCCTTTGCAAATCAAGAGACTGTTTTCGGTCTTCCATCAAGGGTTTCCCCTGACTTTTTTTTCTGATCCAAACATAGTTCCACCATCTTTCCAGGTCTAAAGCATATATATGCTCAAGGCACGTTCCAGTTTAGAGGCATATATGAATTATAAAATATCATTATACATATTTATGCTTATATAGAACGCCCCGGGGTTAGTAATTGAAACCGCTATGGCTGTTAAAAAACTAAACTCCCATGATAAACCAAAGGTTAATGCACTTTTCGGTTTATATCCCAATAACTTTACATATGTTAGACTCCTTGGTCCATTGTTTCCAAATGGTCCCGAAGGTATCCTGAGATCTTTATCGCATTGTTAATCCCACCTGAAGTGCATATAATAAAGCACAAAAAATTATTGATAATTATGCCATTTTTATATAATTCCGAAAAATTAACACTTTTTACCTTCATATAAAATCTATCAATTACTTTATCAAATTAATAACATTTATTTCACCTTGTTAAATGCAAAGCAGTTAATTGGAATAAACTAGAAGTTAGTATTTTACTTGATAAATTTTGTATACTAATAGATTACAATGTCCTTATATGGAAAAAAATGCACCACTATTTTTAATATTGTTTAAATATTACAATTATAATGATGAAT
Source organism: Drosophila eugracilis (assembly GCF_018153835.1). NCBI lineage: Eukaryota > Metazoa > Arthropoda > Insecta > Diptera > Drosophilidae > Drosophila > Drosophila eugracilis. The sequence continues at coordinate 6,663 of NW_024572988.1, read as the reverse complement.
TTTCCATAACGGATATTCGGGTTCATCCGGGCTCTAACCTCTAAGCAGTTTCCTTGTACTATTTAACTCTCTATTCAGAGTTCTTTTCAACTTTATTCCTCACGGTACTTGTTTACTATCGGTCTCATGGTTGATTTTTTTGTTTTTTAGATGGAGTTTACCACCCACTTAGTGCTTTGCACTTTATCCGGCAACTGACTCTTCATTTTATCATCTAGTAATCAATTAACGATTATACGGGCCTGGCACCCCTCTATGGGTAAATGGCCTCATTTAAGAAAGGACTTAAATCATTAATTTCTCACCCACTAAGTATTGACGCTCCATACACTGCATCCTCACATTTTGCCACTATAGACAAAAGTGTTAGTGCTTGAACTGATTTCTTTTCGCTCATACACTATTAAATCCTTGTTGGATTTCTTTTCTCCCCTATTAATATGCTTAAATTCAGGGAGTATTTAGTTGAGGTTGTATATAACATTTTTAAATGTAATGAATTAATTCTTATATAATGATAAACATTCGTTTAATTATATTTCATTTTTATATGCTATTTTAAACACAAACCAACGAAGAACAACCTTATTTCCATTTTGCTTTCAATTTTCATATCATTAATATGAGACAATTCTAAGATAAATTTTATGCTAGACATTTCAGTATTTGACTGAAATCGAAAATATTTCTCTTCGTTTTCACATTCAGAAATAAATAACAAAACCACGAGATAATGTTTTCATACATTTTAATATGAATAAAACTAATTTAATTATTTGTATCCAATAATATACCATACATATAGAAATCTGATTTCAAATTTTATAAACAGCAATTAACATAGTCTACAACCTCCAGCCATGTCACTAGACCAAGCATAAATAATTAAAGTACTATAGCATGGTTTACGACCTTTTCAAATGTCGATGTTCATGTGTCCTGCAGTTCACACGATGATTTGCTGTGTTCTTCCATCGACCATGAGCCGGGACAGTCCCACCGCTTAGGTTTTAATATTTGGTTTTTTAATTTTGTCATTTATGTTTTTATTGAAAATTAAAAATACACCATTTGCTGGCATATCAATTCCTTCAATAAATAAAACTTATACCTAAAATAAATGTTGTAAATGTCTTGGATTATCTCAAAAGCAATGTATATATCAAAATGATTTACGGTTGCAGTGTCCAAATACTTTTGAAAGCGATGTACATTGGGATTATATAAAACATTAACTGAAGAATACCAGGTACAACTTTATTGTCTCTTTGAGTTGTTTATAATCAACGTATGCTCATAGCTGAGATGAACAATATATTCATAATAATTTATAATATAGTCCTGTATACACACATGATGTATTATTTAAAAATGCATTTACATTTGACTTTGCACCTCTTATAATAAAGTCTTTCTCCTCCACTCTCCATCCACACTCCATAAAAATACATAGATAAGGAAAAACCATTATATGTTCATTTGTCAATTATTCTATACTATGTGATGTTATCACTACACCATCATTTATGAATTCTTTTGTTATTTATTTTGGCAAATTGTTTTATTTGGATTATAAATAAATATATTACAGATACTGTTAACAGTAAAGGATATTATACAATAATGATCCTTCCGCAGTTCACCTACGAGCCTTGTTACGACTTTTACTTCTCTAAATAATCAGTTCGATCAACTTTTGCGAAACAATATTACAAAGGCGTCACAGTGATCGTCGGAACCTCCACTAAATTCAATCGATATGGCTGCGACGGGCGGTGTGTACAAAGACAGGTTCAATCATTGCGGGGACAATGACTCACACTTGCACAGGAATTCCAAGTTCACTTCATGGAAACGGTTCAGTTCACAATCAGCGCTGAAAGTGAGTTCGGCGGTTTGAGTTTCTAAATTTAAAGAATACGTTGATACTTTTCTGGCAGCGCGCGTGCGGCCGGACATCAAGGCATCTGTTGTTTGCTTCTCCAATCTCATTATTGCTAGAACGCAAATTTGTCCATTTAAAACTGATCATATATAATGAAACCAAAATACCATGATGCAGCTCCATATAAGCATTCAAACACAATAAACATTTTACCACTTTTTATTGAATAGAAATTTATATAAGCACCAGCTTTCTGTCCTAGAAGGTATCTGTTCAATATCTTTGAGTCTCGTTCGTTATCGGAATTAACCAGACAAATCACTCCACAACAACGACCATACCACCACCATAATTCAGAAAGACAGACTATCATCTGTCTTACACACTTATGTTCGGACCTGGTATTTCCCGTGTTGAGTCAAATTGAAAGCCGCGAAATCCCTCCTGGTGGTGCCGCTCAATTCCTTTAAGTTTCAGCTTTGCAGCCATACTTCCCCCCGGAGCCCAAAAGCTTTGGTTTCCCGGGAAGCGACGGAAGAGAGCCATAAAAGTAGCTACCAATTGCTAGCTACACATCGTTTATGTGGTTAGAACTAGGCGGTATCTGATCGCCTTCGAACCTCTAACTTTCGTTCATGATTAATGAAAACACTCTTTGGCCGTCGCTTTCGCTTAAGTTAGTCTTACGACGGTCAAAATTTCACCTCCTCACGTCGTAATACTAATGCCCCAAGCTAGTATCGTACCTCTTGATCTGAAAACCAATGAAAGCAGAACAGAGTCTTGTTCGTCTATCCCATGCACAGAATATTCAGGCATTTGAAGCCTGCTTTAAGCATAATTTGTTCAAAGTAATTGTACTGCCAAACACAATAACACTCGTTTAAAACACTATGCAGGTTTTTAAATAGGGGAACATGAAAAATACAAATTATTATATAAGGAGCCTCCACCAGTAATGCAGCTTACGCTTTACATAAGGTATAGTACTAACCACAATTGTAAGTTGTACTACCCGTATGAAACACAAATTTCAACTACGAACGTTTTAACCGCAGCTTAGCTTTTAATATACGCTGTGGAGCTGGAATTACCGCGGCTGCTGGCACCAGGCTTACCTCAAAACGGTCCTTGTTAAAAGTTTAAAGTGTACTCATTCCATTCACAGGGCCTCGAGGATCACGGTCTGTATTGTTATTTTCGTCTACACTCCCCGAGCTGGGAGAATGGGTAATTGCCTGCGCCTGCTGCCTTCCTTAGATGTGGTAGCCGTTTCTCAGGCTCCCTCTCCCGGAATCGAACCCTGATTCCCCGTTACCTTTGCAACCATGGTAGTCCTAGAGGCTACACCATCAAAAGTTGATAGGCCGAACATTTGAAAGATCTGTCGTCGGTAAGATGACCACGATCATGTTATCTAGGTTCAACCAATATACACGATCTTGCGATTCCGCTTGGTTTTAGCCTTCCAATAAAAGCACATGTCCCATAAGGTTCATGTTTTAATTGCAAGTAGTGGCTCTACAAGTTACCACAGTTATCAAAAAAATTGGCTAACGATCTAAGGAACCATAACTGATACCAAGGGCCTTTTTTGGGGTTTAAAAGCACTTTTAATTCGTATACGGCATGAACGTAGCATAATCTTTGGAACAAGCATATAACTACTGGCAGGATGATCAACCGGAATAATGTTTTCAATCAAATTTCATTTTCATATTTTTGAATAGAAATTTGTATTTAGCTCTTGTAAGAAATAATTTATTTATTTCTTATATTCGAATACGTACTTATTAAAGCCATCATTATTCGTTTTTTGTTCTCCAGTTTTATTATCGTTAAATAGTTTTCTTCAATAATATATATTTATTATATATTTTATAAATACCATATACATAATTTCATTCTAAAATATCATTTTATTTCAACATACAATATTATTGTATCCACGTATTTAATTTTTGTTTATTATAAATATTGAATTAAATCATTTGTGATGATAAATTTAAAATTTATCTTTTTCATATAAACTTTCAGTAATATATATAATATAAAACCGAGCAACATATAAAAATGCTACTATATTTCTTTAATTCACTTTGATCTCTTTAGACCACATATACCGAGATATTCTATGATCAAATTGTTAGGTAAATAGAAAATTATAATTTCTGTTTGAAAGATTGTGTTATATGTAATATATTTTTTGTTTTATTTTCTAAAATGTGGGGTCAATATTTAAATTTTGTTATAATATAATTTATTATAATCCTTTTATAATTCAAAAATTTATATATAATAATTTTAAGGATATTAAACCATTTTTTCACAAATTTTTTTTTTTTGCCCCAATTGTATATATTTTTCTCTTATATATTATAAAGGGTTTTAATTCTCAATACACATATTAAACCTATTAATATAACATTTAGATTTATTGTATAATTTCAATTTTTTGTGTATTAAAGTTTTGTCAACTTAACGCAACCAGCCTATATATATATGTTGGACACGAGCTCAGTAAACGTCATTTTTCAGTTTCATCATATTATGGATTTTTCTATTTTTTTTCCATATAATATAAATATATTTTTATATTATTTCATATAAATATTGTATTTATAAGTTATATCAATATATAACTTATTATATTTATATGTATAATACATAATTTCTTATTATAATTGACATAACATAAGTTTTGGTCAATATATCTGGTCGGCAACCACTGCCTACCTATATATGTTTTTGGACACGCCTTCAGTGAAAACGTCATTTTCTTGACACCCTTCAGTGAAAACGTCATTTTCATACTAAGGTTTCATCATATTATGGATTTTTCTATTTTTTCCATATAATATATATATTTTTTATATTATTTCATATAAATATTGTATTTATAAGTTATATCAATATATAACTTATTATATTTATATGTATAATACATAATTTCTTATTATTATTGACTTAACATAAGTTTTGGTCAATATATCTGGTCGGCAACCACTGCCTACCTATATATGTTTTTGGACACGACTTCAGTAAAAACGTCATTTTTCATACTAAGGTTTCATCATATTATGGATTTTCTATTTTTTTCCATATAATATATATATTTTTTATATTATTTCATATAAATATTGTATTTATAAGTTATATCAATATATAACTTATTATATTTATATGTATAATACATAATTTCTTATTATTATTGACTTAACATAAGTTTTGGTCAATATATCTGGTCGGCAACCACTGCCTACCTATATATGTTTTTGGACACGACTTCAGTAAAAACGTCATTTTTCATACTAAGGTTTCATCATATTATTGATTTTTCTATATTTTCCATATAATATAGATATATTTTCTTATTATTTCATATAAATATTGTATTTATAAGTTATATCAATATATAACTTATCATATTTATATGTATATTATAAATTTCTTATTATTATTGACATAACATAAGTTTTGGTCAATATATCTGGTCGGCAACCACTGCCCACATATATGTTTTTGGACACGCCCTTCAGTAGAAACGTCATTTTCATACTAAGGTTTCATCTATTATGGATTTTCCTATTTTTTCCATATGTATATATTTTTTATTTCCATAAAACTAATTTAACATTTTATAAGTTATATCAATATATAACTTATTATATTTATAATAATATTATACTAATTTCTTAATATTTTGACATAACATAAATTTTGGTCAATATATCTGGTCGGCAACCACTTTACCATATAATATAGATATATTTTCTTATTATTTCCATATAAATATTGTATATATAAAGTCATATCAATATATAGGTACTTATTATATTTACTATGAATAATGTTAAAATATCTTATTATTGGGTGTTTTGGGGCAACAACGCCTCCTATGTTTAACATGTTATTTCCTATATAATATAATAAGTAACATGATTTTCTTATATATATATATAAATATATTATATATATATTTATAATAAATTATAAGTACACACGCACATGTGTAGTAGCACAATAATCCATTCATTTATTATACCAAGTCAATCCATCGTTATTTAAGAATTTACAGATATCATATTAAGATAACTTAGTCTCTTTATGAGACTTGTACTTGTATAATTTCTTTCTTTATATAGAAATGTTTTTATTACGGCGTCACTAATAAAATGACGTTTCAGTTGGCTACCATTATGGGGACTATTGGACACCTATAGATTCCCATATTATTAACTTAGTCTCTTTATGAGACTTGTACTTATATAATTTCTTTCTTTATATAGAAGTGTTTTTTATTACGGCGTCACTAATAATATGACGTTTCATTTGGCTACCATTATGGGGACTATTGGACACCTATAGATTCCCATATTATTAACTTAGTCTCTTTATGAGACTTGTACTTATATAATTTCTTTCTTTATATAGAAATGTTTTTATTACGGCGTCACTAATAAAATGACGTTTCAGTTGGCTACCATTATGGGGACTATTGGACACCCTATAGATTCCCATATTATTAACTAGTCTCTTTATGAGACTTGTACTTGTATAATTTCTTTCTTTATATAGAAGTGCTTTTATTACGGCGTCACTAATAAAATGACGTTTCATTTGGCTACCATTATGGGGACTATTGGACTGCCTATAGATTCCATAATATTAACTTAGTCTCTTTATGAGACTTAAACTATATATAATTTCATTATTTATATAGAAGTGCTTTTATTACGGCGTCACTAATAAGATGACGTTTCATTTGGCTTCCATTA
>NW_024572987.1:0-1114 GCF_018153835.1 Drosophila eugracilis | reverse complement strand
TTTTCCCATTTTTCCTAATTTAAGTTGCAGTATCATTGCTATCAACTAACCCAATAGTTACTCGAATCTGGAATGGCATATCCGTTCGATTCCTTGTTAAATTTCTAACAAAACTGCATTCACAGCTAAAATTACAGAGTTTTGATCCATTTCACGAAAAATGGACAATATCACCGTTATTAAATATGTCCATACTGGTTTTTCCCATTTTCTCTAATTTGTGGCAATTATTGGGCTATAACTAAGCCAATAGTTACTGAATCTGGAATGGCCTCGTTACTGATTCGGATTAATTTCAACAAAACTGCATTCACAGCTAAATTGCGGATTTTGATCCATTTCTCGCGAAAAATGGACAATATTGCCCGTTATCAAATATGCCAACTTAAATTTTCCCATTTTTTCCCTAAATTTAAATTGCGGTGTGTTGCTATAATAAGCCAATAGTTACTCAGAATCTGGAATGGCATATCTCGTTCGATTCCTTTTTAAATTTCTAACAAAACTGCATTCACAGCTAAAATTGCGAATTTTGATCCATTTCACTGAAATGGACGATATTACCGTTATCAACATATACAAACTTAAATTTTCCCCATTTTTTTCTAATTTAAGTTGCAGGTATTGCGGCTAGTAAGCCAATAGTTACTCGAATCTGGAGTGGTATATCTCAGTTCGATTCCCTTGTTAATTATCTGAGGAAAACTGCATTCACAACTAAATTATGAATTTTGATCCATTTCTCGCGAAAATGGATGATATTACCCGTTATCAAATATGCCAACTTAAATTTTCCCATTTTTTCTAATTTAAGTTGCAGTATTATTGCAATAACTAAGCCAATAGTTACTCGAATCTGGAATGGCATATCTCGTTCGATTCCTTGTTAAATTTCTAACAAAACTGCATTCACAGCTAAAATTGCGAATTTTGATCCATTTCTCGCGAAAATGGACGATATAACCCGTTAGCCAAATATGCCAACTTAAGTTGCCCCATTTCTCCTAATTTAAGTTGCAAGTATTATTATATAACTAAGCCAATAGTTACTCGAATCTAGAATGGCATATCTCACGTTCGATTCCTTGTTAAATTTCTAACAAACTGCATTCAC
>NW_024572986.1:0-1046 GCF_018153835.1 Drosophila eugracilis | reverse complement strand
CTATAACTAAGCCAATAGTTACTCGAATCTGGAATGGCCTACCTCGTTCGATTCCTTGTTAAATTTCTAACAAAACTGCATTCACAGCTAAAATTCCGAATTTTGATCCAATTCTCGCGAAAATGGACGATATACCGTTCTAAAATATGCCAACTTAAATTTTCCCATTTTTCCTAATTTAAGTTGCAGTATTATTGCTATAACTAAGCCAATAGTTACTCGAATCTGGAATGGCATATCTCGTTCGATTCCTTGTTAAATTTCTAACAAAACTGCATTCACAGCTAAAATTCCGAATTTTGATCCAATTCTCGCGAAAATGGACGATATACCGTTCTAAAATATGCCAACTTAAATTTTCCCATTTTTCCTAATTTAAGTTGCAGTATTATTGCTATAACTAAGCCAATAGTTACTCGAATGTGGAATGGCATATCTCGTTCGATTCCTTGTTAAATTTCTAACAAAACTGCATTCACAGCTAAAATTGCGAATTTTGATCCATTTCTTGCAAAAATGGACGATTTTCCCGTTATCAAATATGCCAACTTAAATTTTCCCATTTCTCCTAATTTAAGTTGCAGTATTATTGCTATAACTAAGCCAATAGTTACTCGAATCTGGAATGGCATATCTCGTTCGATTCCTTGTTAAATTTCTAACAAAACTGCATTCACAGCTAAAATTGCGAATTTTGATCCATTTCTCGCAAAAATGGACGATTTTCCCGTTATTAAATATGTGATATTTGGTTTAACCATTTTTCCTAATTTAACTGGCAGTATTACGGCTATAACTAAGCCAATAGTTACTCGAATCTGGAATGGCATATCTCGTTCGATTCCTTGTTAAATTTCTAACAAAACTGCATTCACAGCTAAAATTCAATTGTCCAATTCTCGCAAAAATGGACGATATTACCGTTACTCAAATATGCCAACTTAAATTTTCCCATTTTTCCTAATTTAAGTTGCAGTATTATTACTATAACTAAGCCAATAGTTACTCGAATCTGGAATGGCATATCTCGTTCGATTCCTTGTTAA